>NC_136955.1:42442860-42520360 GCF_032717465.1 Coenobita brevimanus
TGATTTCTGTTGTTTGCTACCATAACGCAGCAAAAACGACGCACTGTAGCGCAATTTTTGTTAGAGAAAGATACCGTTAAAGCAAAAGAAAGAAAAAAAAAAGTTCAACAATGGTCAAAAGAACATAGAGATCTGATGCCCGAAGTTTGATCATAATTTATGACCGATTTTTTTTATGGATCAGCATCAAAATCGAGAATATTCTTTCCAATCTTCGCACGCATGAAGTGTGCCAAGTCTGATCAAGATGAGATCAGACATTAATGAAATATTGTGCCGATATACGCAAATGCATGTTTAAATATGCAGATCAATATGTTACAATGAAACTGACTGGTCGCAACACCGGGGAGGGTGGTGATGGTTCAGACAGTGCATTCCCTGAGTAACGTATGGGACTTTGGCCCGTGCGATCTTGCGTGAAAGTGGAAGAGTTTGTTTACTTCGACCACAAGGAACCTCAAGCGAAACGCCTCACTTTTTGATGCAGGTCGGATTTTATGTTTTTTTTGCATCTCCTATGTTATAATTTGAGTTTATATCGTATGCTCTACCTTTATGAATATGCCAAGCATCGAACTGTGCATTATCAGGGCTATCAGGGTGGATCTGTGTTGCATGTAGAACATATTGCTATGAAAAACGAATGTTAAACTCTCTCGGATGAAACTTGAGGGTACCCGTCAATTAATTACATAGATTCGGGATGATCCGGACAGTGGAGGAGGGGGGTAGTTCGGACAGTCCGAACTACAGTATCCCTCCACTACAACTAAGTCATGACCTAGTCAAATGATAACGCTATTTTTGATCATTTATATCTGAACACATAGTGAAACACCATTTTTAATAGTTATCAGGGAATATGCATTTATAGCTTTTAGTTAACCTATTCCTCAAAGTGTAAAAAGAAGGAAGGGGTATTATAACTTCTGTTTCAGTTTTGCAGGCTACAATATGCTTTAAAAGTCTTAAGTTAGTCAGTCTGAATCAAGGCCTAGAAAGTGAAAAGTGAAGTCAATATTCCAGAGGGAGAGAGAGAGAGAGAGAGAGAGAGAGAGAGAGAGAAGACTAATTGTGCATAATTTTGAAGCAGAAAGTAAGATGTTAAGTCAGTTATTAATTAATCTGGCAAAGGTTATTTCAGTTATAAAACTTTTTTTTTTTTTTTTACAAATATCAAATAGTTCATTTAGATTCTGAAGTTTAGTGTTGTACTTTAGGAAAATGAAGTCTTTAAATTAATAAATGTCTGTTTTTATGAAAGCCAACTCGCATAATTCTAAGAATATGCCGAGTAATACATATGGCCGAAGAATCCCATCCTACTGTCCGAACCATCACCACTGGTAGGGATGGTTCGGACGATTTACAGTAATCACTTGTGTTTCGTTAACTATAGCTTAAAGCTGAAAAGAACTAAGAAATTCATATTAAAAGCCTAAAGAACCAAATGATGTGGCAACATTTTAACACAAACCAGATTACTCTCCTGCTTAAACCTGAATTTTTATCAATATTTTTGTAAAACGTGTCCTAACCATCACCGCCCTCCCTTATACTTTTAGGATCATCACCAACAGCTTACTTGATGGTGTGGTTCACAATAATTATTTATTAGTTATCGAGTGTTTCGGACTGTTGAAGAAATATAAGTATGTTAATTAAAACAATGTGAATAAACAAGAGAGTAAAATAACTGTACCTTTGTTTTTTTACTTCATCTTGGCCTGAACTTACCATCTTTCCATTTAGAATGTTGACTTATTAGGACAGATTAGCACTAGGATGTGATGCTAGAGATTAAAACTGCTGTAGGAAGAATGTAGAGCCATAGCATTATCTTAATCTGTCGTTGACGAGCATGAAATAAGCAGCAAATTGACGAATGTGTGGGCCGAGTTATGGCGAACTGAGTATAGTTAACTAATTTACTGATGACCCGATGAGAGGTCCAGCTGATGATTATTTAGCCACATTAATTATGTGGAGCTACTTTGATTCTGGCTCCGTTCAGGTTCATTAACCTTATTGGCAAAATAATGAAGAAGGAATGATCAGTGTTGGCCAATTTTTATCAATCAAATTTCACAGATTTTACTGATCTGTTCGTATTATGAATGACTTGATGGCTCTATGATTTGCAGATTGATATTGATATTAACATAGATTATTATTCCGTTCAGGGTGTCATTCATATAAACAGAACAAAGCGATTAGTTACCGTGCTAATTACTGAGCAAGTGATTCCTCTGGCCGCGGACATCATGAAAAATTCAATAAAATCCTTTAGTCCGAGAACGATTTTATTACTATTATGCAGGAAACCCTGACAAATTTTGATTCAGGAGGATGTAATCGTAAAGAAGGGGCTAATAAAAGGGACTAACGAAATAAGTAGAACGAGACTGGAGATACAAGAAAAAGTTCAGCCGTAATACAGACAGATGTATATTATAATGTTAACATATATTGCGGTAAGTAGTGTAGTGATAAGTTGCATTCATATGTGTGATTTTTGTTTAGACCATTATGAGATAAAAGATGAAAGATGCCAAAGTCGTGCTGCAGTGCACTGCTGCAGCACCAACAACACTACGCCACTTGTTACAACGACGACGTCGAGGATGATGATGATGATGATGGCTATGACTCCATATAAAAAGACATGATTTGGAAATAAAATGGGAGGAAATTATCTACCCTGTTTTTCACTCTATCAAAGCATCTAAACCCAGATATAGACTTAATTCCTTCATCTGCAACACTTCTAGTCTCTTCACGTTCCGTATCTAATGTAGTAGATCATACGCAGAACTGCTGAAGAAGGATATTACAGAGTTCTTTGTCCCGTGTCTAAATGAACATATCAGATTTGTTCCTTTGATAATTTAGATATTCAGTGGAAATTTGGTAATCACAGCTCGTTGCTCTTCCATTCTTTGATTAGGACATCAAGCACAGCAATGGCTGTGATGTCTGTTTTTCTATCATGCATAATGTAAAACAATCATCTGTGCAAAGCACACATGCACAACATGATGAGTGATGCATTAAAATGGTGAAGGAAAGCAGCCAGAGACGCGTCACACCTACTTTTTGGTGTTAACTTGGTGCCGGATTTTATACCACTAGGTTAACCCCAAAACCCAGCACACCTCCATTTTTACTAACAGTGAGAAAGACTCTCAGTTCCGAGAAATTTTTGCCATATTCCATGTGCCGATCTTATTTTATCGACAACAGTGTAACACTTATACTATCCATCACCCGCCCATCCAATCTCTCTCTCTCTTTCCCTCTCTCTCTCTCTCTCTCTCTCTCTCTCTCTCTCTCTCTCTCTCTCTCTCTCTCTTCATTTTCCTCATTCGGTTGCCATTCCTTTAACTCATCGTCTCTCCCATTAATTTTCCTCACCCCTCTTCATGGCCACACCCTTTCTCCCTCCCCTCCTTACTCTCCCCACTCCCGCATTGCTTTATGCTCTCTCCCTCTCTCAACAGTGATTCACCAGGCAATATTTATGACCAGCTTTTCAGCTCAAGTGTATAACTTTTGGGCTTCCATCCAAAACCCATCACTCACCCTCACCGTCATCTCCCGTCATCACCATTAGCTTTATCCTCAGCTTCCGTCATCCCCAAACCCTCACTCTATTCACTGCCATCACTCACCCTAATGCCTGCCCTTACCCGTACCCCCTCCCTCCATCACCCTCACCCTAATGCCTGCCCTTACCAGTACCCTCTCGCTCCATCATCCTCACCCTAATGCCTGCCCTTACCCGTACCCTCTCCCTCCATCACCCTCACCCTCAGGTCTACCCTCTTCCTCCAACACCCTCAAGCCCATCCTTACCCGGATCCTCTTCCTCCATCACCCTCACCCTTGCCATCACCCTCATCCCTGCCATCACCTCACACTTGCCATCACTTCACTCCTGCCAATCACCCTCAACCATGCCATAACCCTCACCCTGCCATCACCCTCACCCTACCATCACCCTCACCCTGCCATCACCCTCACCCCTGCCATCACCTCACCCCTGCCATCACCTCACCCCTGCCATCACCCTCACCCCTGCCATCACCTCACCCCTGCCATCACCTCACCCCTGCCATCACCCTCACCCCTGCCATCACCCTCACCCCTGCCATCACCCTCATCCCTGCCATCACCTCACCCCTGCTTTCACCTCTCCACTGTAATCACCCTTACCCCTGATGGCACCCTCATCCCTGCCATCACCTCACCCTTGTCATCACCTCACCCCTGCCACCAGCTCACCCCTGCCATCACCTCACTCCTGCCATCACCCTCATCCCTGCCATCACCTCACCCCTGCCATCATCCTCACCCCTGCCATCACCCTCACCCCTGCCATCACCCTCACCCCTGCCCTCACCCTCACCACTGCCATCACCCTCACCCCTGCCATCACCCTCACCCCTGCCATCACCTCACCCCTGCCATCATCCTCACCCCTGCCATCACCCTCACCTCTGCCATCACCCTCACCTCTGCCATCACCCTCACCCCTGCCATCACCCTCAATCATGTCATCGCCCTTACCCCTGCATCCTCATCCCTGCCATCACCTCACCACTGCCATCACCCTCAGTCATGCCATCACCTTCACCCCTGCCATCACCCTCACCCCTGCCATCACCCTCACCCCTGCCATCACCCTCGCGCTCAGGCCAACCCTTACCCGTACCCTCTCCCTCCATCACCCTGACGCCTCTTCACTCCTCTGCCTCATCACTTGTTGTTGATAACCTATTGCTCTTGGTTGGCTAATGTGTAGATGACAAGAGAAATAAATGAGACTTAAAATGAAGGAAAAAATAATAATCCATCCCATCACTTCCCACTCATATAAAAACGACAGACAGAATCTTAGAACAAGACAGGGAAACACATATTGTATACAGAAAACAAAATAGTATCGGAAAAGCCACTGAAATGGGCCATAGCTGCATTTGCTCATTCTTAATAATAACAGTAATAATAATAATAATAATAATGATAATAATAATAATAATAGTAATAATAGTAATCTATCTATCTATCTATCTATTGCCAGACACCATACTTCCGTAAAGGGTGGTCATTTGACACTGAGTTAGTTGTTTTACAGGGAGGGGCACCAACCCTCCACCAGCCCACTTGTTGACACGTAGGGAGCACGTATGGTTTGGTTATATGGTTACCACCCAGCGTTGTAAATGGTTTCTTGGCTTAATAATAATAATAATAATAATAATAATAATGATGATTATTATTATTATTATTATTATTATTATTATTATCGTCATCATCATCATCAGCTTAACTCTCTCGCCCCGTGCAGTGAACCTGCACAAGGCAACAGAGCTAAGAAAAAAAAATAGTAGGTCGGATATTAGACAATGCAGCTAGGACAACAGATGTAAGATAAAAGCCTGAGAAACAAGAGGAAAACATGAAGACAGCTGGTTTAGGTAGGAAGAAGTTGGACAGCACGTTGAGGCAGGACAGGCGAGAATAAAAACTGATAACGCACGAGGAGTTGATGCTGCTATACTCATTGTTTCTGCCTCTGAATTACTTAAAATTTCAAATAGCCAGTTTAATCTTCATCATAAGTTTCATCATGATCATTATCGTTATCATCAACCTAACCACTTGTTTTCAGTAAGGGACAGGGTGGGTCATATCCCAAGTGAAGACAATGAAATATCAAAAACAAAATGCTTATCCACTCCTATTAAAGGAAATGACCCTCATTATTCATCTTCTTCAAAACAATAACTTGCTACACTATATTATAGATAAACCTCTTCCACCAATTGCAAATACATATTGTGGTGTATTCTGGGCCGACCTCATTCACTATCTAGTCTCTCGAAAAGCCATCTTCATAATTAATTTAGTCTGTAATTACTGTCCCTTTATGCCTCCCTTAATGGATTGCTTAATTTATGGCAAAATACCTGTTTCTCCCTCCCACCCAAAACACACATGCCATGTTCGTTACCTTCCACATTCTCTGCACTCGCTTTCCCATACTCTTAGTACTTTTGCTCTCACAGGGTGTCTTCTTACATCTTATCACCTATTCATTGCATTCATCAATCTACATACAGTAGTGTACACTCTCTCTCTCTCTCTCTCTCTCTCTCTCTCTCTCTCTCTCTCTCTCTCTCACACACACACACGCACACACACACACACGCACACACACACACACACATTACCTCCCTCCCTGCCGGCTCACTCTCTGCCTCTCCCCAGTCTGACTCCCACGTTCCCTGCCGTCCCTCCTCATTAACATCCGCCAGCCTATCTGTGTTGAAGACAATGCTGCCTTCCTTCTTTTCCACACCCTTCCCGCCACTTACTCACATGAACCAACTTCCGAACTGTTATTATTAAAAATTCGGATTAATTTCACACAGTTATCGAGTTCTTAAATTTCGAAATTGTAGACTGAGGAGGATTAGATGGAATACTTGAGGGGACGCCTTCCCATCAGTGTGTTTATATTCGACTTCACTGAGCGAATAAATGGAGAAAAATGATTTTTAGTCAGACTATTTTTCGTACAACGCAATTTCAGCAACATGAAATTATCACTCCAGCCTCCTCGTGAGGAAACAAAGTATGGAGGCTTTCTCTACCACCAGAAAACAGATAAGCCAGGTTAGGTAGCGATGCCTTGGAAGTGACAAAAATGGCTTGGGACCTGAATTTTTATAGAAGACTGACGTTTTCTGGTGAGCAGCTTCAGGACATACAGCCGTATATAGTGTCACAACCATGATAAGTTATTAACAAATTCGGTGATTTCGTTCTACTGTTTGATAGCTTTATCATTTTTTTTTCCACAGGTCTTTCTTGATAAGTCAGTGTTGCATTTTATTCAAGTGAGGAAATAACCAGTATAACTTGGTTCCACGATCTGCTGAAGTCCTCATTGCATACTAACGTACATACGTAATGTGTCATCTTAATTGCTTGAAATGTGAGTGATTAGCTGTTGAGTGTCACATGCTCAGATATCGGTTGCTTCTTCCCCACTAGTCACCTTTACTGATCCATTGGAAATGGGTGGTCCGAGCATCACTATTCCTGCCCAGTCTTCCCGTCATACTACTGCTGAATTCATCCCAGAGACTCTCTTAATAATAAAGAATTAAAAATGTTGGGTTCATTCCAATTGTTCTCATCTCAACAAAACCATCTGTGTTTACATGCATGACTGCTAAAATTATTCAGATATAAAAAATAAAACATAATACAAGAATACCAAGTCTTCTTGTGGTCGTCAAACTATTATATTTGAGTAAGTGACAAACTAAACGGTCCCTCCACCAAGGCACTAATATCCCAGCTCCAGGAACACCACAGTTAAACATAAGTTACGGCACGAATTTTTTGCCTGTGAGGGGGAAACGAGACTCTTTCAGACTTTCAAGATGTTTACTTCCTCACAGTTGTCGATCTATTTTACCTTTCTCCCCATTCTTGCAAGCCTTCGCAGCATCTTGTCCCTCCCCTTCCTTCCAGTCTAGACGGCTCTTTCCCTCCTCTCTTTCCCCCATCAATAATTACCAGTCCCCGCCCAGGAGGGGCTCGGGGATGGTAATTGTTTTCACTCGGTTTGTCTGCCTGTTTCTCTGTCTGTCTGTCTATTAACAACTCTACGCAAAAACTACTGGAGCGATTTTGATTAAAATTACAGGGATGATGGACTATGACCTGATCAGCAATTAAATTCTGGGCCAAACTGGGCCAAGGCGCAGGCTGTAGACCCCAAAAAATGTTTCTAATAATCGTTTTGTCTCCATAACTCCTTTCAAATTCGCCATATCGACATGAATCCAAAACCTAAAGGTGCATCTTTCAAATCAGCATCATATAACATGCCTCATTACATCAGGGGGGTCACTCCCCAGTTAGCGGTAAGGGGGCCAATGTCAGGTGGGTTGGACCTAAAATTTCAAATGGGCGTGGAATAATCAATTTTCACACGATTTGCTCCAAATTTGATGAGACATCTTTGACCAGATATCTTATTGTGGTTATACGACAGCACTAAAAAGACTGTCGGGGACTGGTTTGCTGTTCCTTGACACGCTTCTTCTTCATATCTTCCACTGCCACCTCTTTTTCGTTTCTGCCTTTCCCTGCCTTTTCTCCCTTTCTTCTTTTCAGAAGCTTTCACAGCCTTTTCACTCACTTTTCTTTTTTCTTGTTTTTAATACTATTTCCTCCTTTTCCTTTAAAAAGTTTTAATTACCTTTCTCCCTCCTAATATTTTCCAAGCTTTCACTACCTTTTCTCCTATATTATTCTTCCAGTTTTTTACTATTAACTACTTTTACATAGTGGTAGATGGTGGCGACCATCAGCCACTCACTTGACTTATTGATGCACTCTTCTTTTTTTCACTTTTATAATGCTCTTTCTGTGTCTTCCCTCCTTTCTTCCTATTTCTCCAATCCTTCCTGTCACTTTTAATGCTCTTCCTTCCAATTCAGGTGGCATTGCACTGCGTGAAAAGCCTAATGATTTCCTGTAACTCAAGAATCCATTTACAAAGGTGAATGGTAGCCAAATAACATGGTGATGTGGAATTTAGTACGGTGCCTCTGCTAACTGGATGGAGAGACACAAATGAGGCAATCATCTAGGAACCAAACCTCCTCACACTTCGCCGCACATAGCTGTGGTGAGATACTATCCACCGCAAATCTGTTCACTGCACGGGGACGGTACCGTAGGGTCATTGCTTGCCTGTGGTTGATGGATCTGCTTAGTCAGATAATCCGCTGTTATTCAACAATATTTACAACCTATGTCTCTAACAGTGTTCATGCAAAATCTGATTTTGTTCTTTCTTAGTGTAATGCGGTTAATTATAAAGTTTTTTGTTGTCACTAGATGGTTATATATATTTTTCCAGATAAAAGGAGGCGTCGCATACTCCGATAGATAGAACTAATTTGTTAATAAATATTTTTGGGATTATCTTGTAAATTTTATTCTTATATGTACCAACAGTTATTATTCTGCATAAGGGAATCCTCACAATTAACCTCGCGGTAATAAGCAGGTCATACGTTGACTTGTGTTATTAGTGAAATGAATTATTGTTTGAGTGTAGGAACTGTTTTGTGTGTGTGTGTGTGTGTGTGTGTGTGTGTGTGTGTGCGCTCAAACACTTCCCTTATACTCTACCCACAAAGAATCCTCTCAGTTCGTCTCTCAAACAGTCAGTGATACCTCTTGATATGTAATGTGCATCTTTCTCACAGTGCTGTGAACAGCCTCGAATGTGCTCTAGTCTTCCCTGTTTCACATACTCTATTTCTTAGTCTTTTCTTTTCCTGTCACACATTTGTGATGCCGTCTTTCACACACTCAATATATTTCCTGTCAGCCTCAAATAATCACTTAACTGTAACCCTCCCTAGTCAAATTAGTTCGATAATCCAGAGCTGCTGTTAACTGCTTGGGGTCGGTATGATCACCCACAATATCACATCAGCTAAATATGTCGGCCATTCTCCGTGAACCATTCGCTTTTTAGAAACAAATTTGTTAATCAAAACAGTAAATATCTTGTTTCTTATGCTTACTTCTTTCTAATTATCATACAATGTGCCAAACTATCTCTAACTATTGTGGTCCTAATTGTGGCATTGTTTATATGACCTACATTGAATGGGTAATGTTTGCGTAAATAAAATGAACTAGTTACTTTTTTTTAAATAAATAACAGAACGGAGGAAGGACAAACAAATGAGTAAAAAAAAAAAAATAATCCATACACCAGATTACTAGTGTCCTCTGTTCATAAAATATCTGTAACAGTTAGACTTGAACAGTTGTGGGTTGAAAGTTGGAGGGAAACAACTCTGGGGAAGCGAGTTCCAGAGAGATGTAGTTCGGGGAATGAAAGAATTCTGATAGGCAGAAGTTCTGCAATATGGCTGAGTGACATTCCAGTCATGAGTGCTACCAGATGCCCGTGTAGCACGAGGGAAGGCATGGAAAGGTGGCACCATGGACGCAACTTCGTCTGAGCATTTGCCAAAAAAATATCTGTAAAATAATGCAAGGGAGGCAACATTCCTTCTTACTTGCAGGGGAGGCAGTTTATGTAATGGCAGGGTTGTTAATGATTCTAACGGCTTTGTTCTGAATTTTCTCTAGTTGTCTTAATGTAACCTCCCCACAACCATTCCACAAGGGTGAGCAGTGAGCAGTATTCAAGCTGAGAGCACACATGACTCTTATAAATCATAGCTAACTGCTCATCGACGAAGAAGTTATGGACTCTGTACAATAATCCAAGTTTCTCTGAGGCGGTTTTAGCAAGTGATCTGACATGAGAGGTCCAGCTGAGGGCACTGATAAGTGAGACGCCAAGAATTTCAATACTTTTGGAGATGGGAATATTAGTAGCACTGAAGGCAATGTACGAATCTCGCAATATCTGTCTATTAGTAAACTGTATATATTTAGTTTTACTAGCGTTAAAAGAGACAAGGTTGTTTTGTCCCCATTCACTGATTGTAGATAGATCCTGATTTATGGAGATGGCTGTACTGAGTTGAGAGGTGGAGATATCCGAGTGTGAATGAACTACGTAGTGTTGAGTCATCTGCACATGAGTGAATGGGATTGTGGGTGACAGATAAGAGATCATGTGGAGATATTAGACTTTGTAAAAGGATATCTGAGTGTGAATGAACTATGTAGTGTTGAGTCATCTACACATGAGTGAATGGGATTGTGGGTGACAGATAAGAGATCATTAATATGAACCAGAAATAGGGTTGGCGCCAGAACTGATCCCTGCGGCACACCGGCGTTAATTGAGTGGAAATTGGAATATACATCATCTACACTTACTCTTATTTTCCTGTCACTAAGATATGAAGAAATCAAAGGAACAAAAGACGTTAGTCCATAGCAAGGGAGTTTGGACAGCAGGGAACGGTGCCATACTCTGTCGAAAGCTTATTGTGTAGCCACAATAAGGAAGCTTCGCCATATGGTATATATGGTATATGTAATATAAACAAAATCTTAAAACCATAAGGTAATGTCTTGTGTAACATCAACAAGATCTGAAGACAAACATGTCGAAGAATGTGTGTGTAAATTTTACATTTGTGTCAATAACTGCATAACTGTATTTTTAACAATAACCATATTGCTTTCATATCATCAGGGAGACCATATCTATTTATATGAAAGTTACAGCTCTAAAGCTTTTGTGGTTTTCACTAAAACGTGTTCCAAAGAAATGAAACAGTAGATATCAATTCGGTACTTTCCACTAGGCTAAATGGCAAAATATTAAGCCAAAATTATTCAGCAACTATTTGATTCATAGGTTTTCGGCTTTCTTGTCGTTCTATGACTAAATATATCTGTGCTGATTACCTACCCCCAAGTTCTACTGATTATGAAAAATTCTTCGACTACCTTACTTCTAAGATGGAACACATCCTATCCATTGCTCCATTCTCTGAAATTTCCATTCAAGGAGATTTCAGTGTTCACCACCACCTTTGGTTCTCCTCTCCTTTCACTGACCCACCTGGTGAACATGCCTACATCTTTTCTATCTTTAATGATCTAGAGCAGCTTGTACAGCACCCTACCCCTATCTGCCTTGGAGAGAGCTCCAGCATAACATACCTCTTCCTTACAACTAATCCTTCTGCTTATGCTGTTAATCTTTCCTCTCTGTTGGACTCCTCCAGTCACAACCTTACCACCTTAACCTCTCCTGTCACTAACATAAGACCTGTGAACCTTCCCAAGACGCGGTTGTGGCAGTTTGGAGCAGCTGAATGAGAGGCCCTCAGGCAGTACTTCTTTGATTCTCTCTGGAATAATTATTGCTTCCACGGCCAAGAGGCATCGATGTGTGCCTTGCGCATTATGGAGGTTATTCTCTTAGGTATGGAAGTGTATATCATTTTCTCACATTCTTTGACTAATCCAAAAAAAATTGGTATAATCACGCTTGTTCTAACGCTGTCCACAGCAAGGCAAGGCCTAGGAAAGGTACCGGAGTCAACCCACTCTTGAACCTCATCTCTTTTGTTTCTTCCCTGAATCGTGGTTAGTCGGTTTTTCGCTCTGTTTAAAATAATTTCATTCTAACTAAGTGCTCTGAACTCTCCAATTCGAATTCTTCCCGCTCCTTCTGGCACCTTGCCAAAAACTTTCCCAACAACTTTATCTAATCATCCCTCCTCTTGTCCACTCTGATGGCTGCGTAACTATTTCTTCTACTAATAAAGCAGAGCTCTTCACTTAGAATAAGAAGAGGGGACTTAATATACTAAGTCTAGTCAGACTCATCTTCTTATTCGCTCTCTCCACTACCTGCCGGTTCTATGGCCAGTCCCCTTCTGAGCTCAGATTCCTACATTCTCGTTTAGCAGGGCCGTGTCACGTGTGCTATACTGTTGTTGAAATGTTCTAAAAGCCTGTGTGTGCGTATGTATGTGTATGGTCACGAGGCGCTGTTCGTGGACTATTGTGCTGGTGAGAGGCATTCTGGAGAGGTGCTAAAGTCATTTCCTTTTGGCCCCTAGGTTTGACATTGACCAAACCTCTGGACTATATAAGTATGTTGCTAGCTATTGTGTATTAAGACATTTTACAATCCTAACATCTGTGCTATTCCTCCATCACTTCCCCTCTCTGACTGCCTCTTGGCTGAAAATATAATTTCTTCAGTTGACATATTTCCTGCCATATCTGGCCTCAGTACTAACAAGACATATGGTCCTGATGGGATCCGTCCTGTTGTCCTCAAGAACTATGCCTCTGTGCTTACACCCTGCCTAGGTAAACTTTTTCACCATTGTCAACTTGCACCTTTCCTTCTTGCTGGAAGTTTGCTCTCATTCAGCCTGTCCCAGAGAAGGGTGACCATTTCCTTCCTTCTATCACCCAGTTGCTTTAACATCCCGTGTTTCAAATTTTTTTTTAGTCTGTTCTTGAAAAAAATAATTAAAGCATTTTTCCTATCACAACCATTCTGATAGCCAGTATGTGTTCCGTCAGGGACACACCACTGGCGATCTTCTCACCTACCTCTCAGACTCATGGTCATACTCCTTTCGGGATTTAGGCGAAAGCTAGCGTTTCATTTTACATCTCAAATGCTTTCGATCGAGTGTGGCATAAATCTTTAATTTCCAAACTTCCCTCTATCCTTCTGTCTGTGCCTTCATCTCTATCTTCCTTTCTGGTCGTTCTTTGGCTGCAGTTTTACTGTAGATGGCTACCGTCCTTCTCCTAGAGTTATCAATAGTGGTGTTCTTCCGGACTCTGTCCCATCACCAACTCTCTTCTTTTTATTCATCAATGACCTTTAGTGCTGTACATCTAACCCTATCCACTCATGTACTGATGACTCCACCCTCCACCTTTCCATTCTTTTCCCACAGTGTTCATCTCAGCAGTTACTTCAACAAAGAAGGGATGAGACTTTGGCACACCTAATGTCTGACTTGGCTCATATCTCTGACAGGGGTAAAAATAATCTTGTTTTTAATGCATTAATAAGTCAGTTCTTACATCTGTCAACCTGACAAAATCTTCCACAGAAATACCCTTTAATATTTAACAATATTCAGCTCAATCCTGCATCATTTTAAAACATACTTGGGGTGTCCTTCTCTCGGGATGTATCTGGGAAAGAACATAATTTATTATCTCTCTTGTAAAATCTACTTCCAAGAGATTAGGTGTGCTAAGCCGACTTCGTTCTTTCTTTACCCCTACACATCTGTTGGCTTTATACACGGGTTTTATTCTCCCATGCGTAGAGTACAACTCTCACGTGAGGGGAGGTTCCGCACATGTAACTCTTCTCAATGAGGTGGAGTCAGAGAGCTATTCGTCTCATTAACTCATCCCCTTTGACTGACTCTTTTCATCCTCTGTCTTTACTCCACAATGTTGCATCTTTACCTTTTTCCTATTGCTAACTAAATGGTCACTGCTCCTCTGAACTCTGCTAGCATCACTCCACCACCTCGGTGGGCGTGTAGCACCCGCCTAGCAACAAGCTCTCATCCCATTTCAGTCCAACTCCCTAATGCAAGAGCTAACCATTGCTTTCACTCTTTGAGGCATGCAAGAGGTCAGCTCTGGAACTCTCCCTCTGTTTGTATTTACTGCTGCCTATGATCTCCAGAGTTTTAAACGCAGCATGTCCAGGCATCTCAAAGTGAACTAATCTTGAATATGCCTCTTTGTTATATTGTTTTGGTTTTATCTTGGAGGGAACAGTTTGCGGGCTCCTAGCTTTTGTTTCCTTCTTTGCATAAAAAAAAAATAACTATCTCAATTAGTTTCTGAGATATTTCACTCTCAAATATGCAATATTTAGAAAAAAAATAGTATATGACCTTCAGAAATAAGTCAAGGTCGTTTATATTTGGCACAAGGACTTAGGTTACCGTAGGGTACCTTGATGTATAACATTATCAAGATCGAAGAAAAAGAAAGTTGAAAAGAAAAATAATAATAACGATATTACTGATGAAAACAAGAAGCTCCGCCTTTTAAATGGCGATGCTTCATTTAAAAAACCTGAAAGTCGTCATTTATTCTCTCTCTCAGTTACTGCACGGTAATGGTTTCATCCCAGGCAGCCAAACTTGTTTTTATTTTATTATTATTATTTTTTTTTTATGTCTCCGACTCTGGGCATAGGCTTCACAGCCTACTTCCAAGGCCCAGTAGTCCTCCATATCATACACCTCTACATGTTACCTCTTCGGCACTAACACCCACCGTCCATATTGAATACATGCTAGGGCTGTCACATGCAGGACTGGTGTACTGGTATTAGCGGGGGTATTTTTACGACATGTCGGCGGATCATCAGGTAGATCATTAAAGTCTGTGTTTATGAAATTCAAATCCTGAAACTGTTCCCTGCCCCATCGAGGATTTGAACCTGGGTCCGGTAGTACTGCAGGCCACCTCTCTACCGATTGAGGCACCGCCTCAATGCGATCCCTTTTGTTTTGTTGATGTCCGACGGGAATTTACAAAAATGGAGTAATTACACTGAAGAATTTATTTTCCGCCACTAAGATGTGACTCTCTGAGTTCTGCAATATCTTATAACGGTAGCAAAAGCATTATACAAAACAACATGAGGCATTCTGATGTTCCCAGTTTGTTTATCTTCATAATGGCGAAAGAGCAATCATTTGTCTGGATTATATCAACGTTCTGAAATTGTTTATTGTGAAGATTCAGTGAACAGCCTTCACATCAAATGTCTCATCATCGTACCGAAGGTGCTGATTGCAATTTGAGAGGGTGAACAGTACCCCGTTACAGCGGTGGGTTTCAACGCAGCGCAGATCAACTGAGCAAGTAGTGTGGCTGATACTTTATGTACTGTAAAGCGTTCAGGCTGCTTCACGTGTTTCTGACCCTCCATACTTGCTTACTGACAGCCAGGTGACAGAGTTTGGATGTTATATGCATTTAATTTAGTCTGGTTAGGCTAGTGCCTCCTTATATGGAACGTCATGTTGTGGTGACAGGTATCAACTGGCTTATCTGAACGATAGTGCTCTGTGTTCCCTCTCTCGAAGAGTGGTCAGAGAAGTGGACAACACGATACATCACAGGATACATATTTCCCACACAATGAGTCTGTAATTACCGGTAGGAAAAACTGGACTCAGAAACACGTAATCATAACTTGTGAATGCAAGAAAACCGTTTGTGGAATAAGGTCCTTTGTGACACAAACACAAGAGAAATAATTTCCTTTGATCTAATATCACCAAAGCCGCCAACACGCTAAATACTGATACCGATGTTCATAAATCAGTATTTGTACCGAGCTGGATTCTCCTCTCAGGGAATATCTGACCTGACACTATATAAGACCAACTGCAAACACAAGTCAAGAGTGAGAGCAGTGGAAATGAGTGATCTGAGAGGAGCATGTGCAGTTACCTGGAGAGACAGACTGACAAATGAGGAAGTGAAGGAGCGTTGTGGTGTGGATGTTGATGTGATAGGTAGTGTTAGGAGAAATACACTGACGTGGTTTGGCCATGTGGAGAGGATGGAGAGCGAGAGACTAACGAGGAGAGTGTATGCGAGTGAGGTGGGGGGTGGGAGAAGGAGGGAGAGGCCGAGGATGAGATGGAGGGATGGAATGGAGAGGTATATGAGAGAGGGAGGTGTGCGCTGGGAGCAGGACAGTGAAATGGCGTTGGACAGGGAGACATGGAGGCTACTTGTTTGTGGCCACCCCTTATGGGATTGAGGCGTGGGGCAATACAGGTAGATAGATAGATTTTTGCAATTCATGAAAACTTTCTGGGGCAAAACGAAAAAGGAGCAGAAATCTCATTTACCGTACAGCCGAGAATAATGTACAAATTTATATTTTATCTTGGCCAACGTCCGAAGACTGAATTTGGCTACGAGAAAGCACCACAACTAGAGGTGAAAGAAGTGGATTAACTGAAAATCGTCTCATTCACAAGCAGGATTTGTATCGGAAAAAGTTGCCGATTGAAAGCAGAAAGTGGGAGCGGTCCAGGAGAGGCCATAAGGAAAATAAAAAAAAAATGGAGGCAGAGGTGAATGTGGAGGATCATGTAAATTAATGTGAAGAGATGGAGAGAGATGGGGGAAGGCTGTGTGTGAGTGTGTGAGTGTGTGTGTGTGTGTGTGTGTGTGTGTGTGTGTGTGTGTGTGTGTGTGTGTGTGTGTGTGTGTGTGTGTGTGTGTGTGTGTGTGTGTGTGTGTGTGTGTGTGTGTGTGTGTGAGAGAGAGAGAGAGAGAGAGAGAGAGAGAGAGAGAGAGAGAGAGAGAGAGAGAGAGAGACGAGTAGAATGGTGAAGGGAATAATGTTTGTTATAGGTGGCGTGGTTGTGATGTTTGTAAGGTCTACTATAGAAGCTATCAGGTGTACCAGGGTCTTGTACAAAACAGAGGTAAAAAAAAAAAAAGACGTATAGGGCATGTAGGAAATGTACCACCACATGTAAAATATAAGGATGGCAGACCATTACATGTTTGTTATGAGACGTGAGAAAACACATTTTTGTAGAACAGAATAACGCGTTTCTAGTAACCGGGTAAGTGGCACGTTATGGCCAAAAGGATCAGTAGAGAAAGATACATTCCTTATATGGGTAGTGAACGCTTTCCAGCAAAAAAGAAGAGAACAGTATACCATTTTTTTTTTCTACTGAGTGTTCTGGACTAGGAATGTCATTTGGAAGGGCCGGAACACTGTAAAGGGAAGGTTCGATATCCATGGATGGAAAGAAAGATATATTGACCAAAGGGACGATCCTGGATGCAGTGAGGGAAAGAGGGGTGACGTCACATCATTCAGGTGCCAAATGAAACATCCACGTGAGCTAACAAAAAAAAAAAAACAACAACAACAACAAACACTACTCCTCATCCAATAACAATAATAACAGGAACAAACCACTAACATCATCTCAACACCAGCAGTAGTGACCCATAAGCATTACACTACAACCAAAAATAATATTAACAGGCAAACATCGCTAACCTCATCTCAACACCAACAACAGCAACCCATAAGCACTACAACACCACAACCAATAACAATAATAACAGGAACTAGTCACTAACGTCGTCTCTACACCAACAACAGCAACCCATAGAAGTACTGTTATAGTGGAATGTAAAGCAGGCAGTTCCCAAAGTTAATTCTTGTGAGACTACAGATGTATATAATTATTGCTGTGAATTCTGATATCTGGACTTACGTTTCTTTTCCCTTTGATTCTGGATCCTATTTACCTGATGCGTAAAATGAGAGTATACTCAAAATTAGGATGATCATAATTGTGCTGATGATAATGATAATGTTGGAACCATGTATAGTCTGGTAGCAATGCAAGGCTAGACTAAGGCTTCATAAATGTTTTTTGAACTGAGTTAACGGCATATTTTTTTTTCCCTTCTTCTCATTTGACTGTCCGTTCCTCGAAGCCCAGCAATTCTCCTTCATGCTATGCACATTGAAAAGTAATCAAGTCGTCGCTAATTCTCGTCCCTATACTGAATACAAAGCTAAATGCAATGGTATTAGTTGGGATTTGTTTATGACTTGTCAGTGTGTCATGTGGAATATCTTCATACTGTTCACTGTACTAGCCTGGGATAAAACTCTCGTCCTCCAAAAGAAGACATCTTAAAGCAATCGGATAATGGTCCCCTCTATTCCCCACTGCCCCATTGTGATGGCACTGTATGGCTCCCAAGGAAAATCTGTGACACTCACCTTTCCGCAGACTTTCCTCAGACTAACTGTATTATTCATTTGTGAAATTTGATATGTATAACATTTTGATGATGACGATGATGATGATGATGATGATAATGATATTGACTATTATGATGATTTCTGCAAATTTTGTCCAAGACTAAAAGAATACATTGACTGTACAGAACTCATTCAAAGGAAGACACTCCTTTTGTACATTTGGCGGTAGTGATAGTGACGATGACAAGGAGCACATGTAACAGGACAAAGGACATCTTTGATAGCCATACTCACTCCTGCAGTAATGTACGGGGAATGAAATAATTACGGGGGAGGCGGTGAGGACAACCCCACGGGTCCCACCCTCATAAACTCCAGTCAAACTGTGGGTCATACTGTGCAAAATATATTGCACCTTCTTAAAAACAATGGCCTTGTTCTCCCAGGGAGCAATCCCCCCTTCCCCATGGGAGCAGCTTTTGGAGGCTTTACCTTACCAAAAATGTGGCCCAGATGAACTTCTAACAGTATGCAAAATTTCGTGTTGCTAGGTTAAAAACCCTGATCGTGAATAAAGGCTTTGGTCTTTGGGGGCCACTTTTCCCCCATGGGGAGCAACCTTTGAGGGTCTCATCCTACCTAAAACGTGGCCCCAGTAAAGGTCTACCATTGTGCAACACTTCATGTTCTTTTGTCAAAATTATGGCATTGTCCTCCAAGACAGCTGCCTACCCAGAGTTCTCCTTTTCACCTCCCCCATTTAAAATAATTATTTCTTTCTCCTTAGAGTATTGAAGGTGCCGGTGCGGCTATTAAACGTGTCCTTTGTCTTTTTTATTTGGGGGGGGGGTGAGAGTGACGATAGCGACATTAATAGCGTTAGTCACCTCTTGGAAAAGTATAGCTTATCTATTTCGTGTAAGTACAGATCATTGGGATGAGATGATTTCCTTTCGTCCCACTTCATTGTGGTTTGTAAAAACTCCCGACCATTATCTGTTCCCGGTTAAACAGGGTGGTCAGGAGAGCTGGGGGTTGGGATTCTGTTAATTGTCTTGTTAGTGGAATCAGATGAATAATGTTATCCTTCTGACAACTCACGAATTTCTGACAACGACGATGCCAGCTCACATAGGAATGAACTGAGGTCATCAGGTAACGATGTTGATGAACCAGCTGCAAATACAAATGGCCCGAATGTTGTTACTGCTGATGGCAGCTATGTTGACTGTCAAGTACTGTAGCGGGAATGACATACCACACCTTAGTGGATTAAATTCATGGTCATGATACTGTTCTCATTTTATCATATAGATAAGATAATCCTAGTTTAATGGTGTTCGACTGCCGGTTAGCAGAAAATAAATGATGTGTCTCACAATTTGAAGCACCTATACCACATTGAGGAAGTCTAACAGGCAAATACCAGGAACATCTAGCTTTCTTAAACAAAACTGTCGTTGAAACTAGTTTTATTTAAATATTTGGGTAAAACAAGGCTTAACTTAGTTTTTCAAAGCCTCGTTTGATGTAATTTAATTCTGCATAGGTAATATTACTTGTAAAATACAACATATGTGTAAATGTTTCTCAATTACTTTAACACTATTACGTTAAACACTATTCATTTGATTTTTTTTTTTTTTTAAGGGTTAAATCTTTTCACCCATTCTTCACCACACGTCAGCCGCCCGGCGTCAACAGGCGCGATGCCACCATTCGTAACTGGCTATCTGTGTGTGATGTACACCAAGGTAATACATGGCAACAACTTATTAGTCCATCAGTCCATCGTGCATTACATACAATCAGAACAATCTGTGTTTGAGCACCAAAGTACTCCTCAGGAGAAACAAGCAACAAGCTTGCTGTCACAGAATACTCTCGGACTGGTAGCTGATGTCGAGACCAAGGGGATTTCCTTAAAAATGACCCATGGAAGACGCCTCATGTGCGGGGGCTTCCTGACTCTCTCTCTCTCTCTCTCTCTCTCTCTCTCTCTCTCGATATATATAGATAGATAGATAGATAGATATAGATATAGATAGATAGATTGATTGATATATATATATATATATATATATATATATATATATATATATATATATATATATATATAATCATCAGCCATTACAAGTCCACTGCTGAACAAAGGCCTCCCCCAACCTACTCCACGAATTCCTTGACTGACTCAATCTTTGCCACGTTTTCCCCGGAAATTACTCTATCTCATCTCTCCACCTCCTGTCTGGCCTTTTTCTGCTATTCTTACAGTCTCTTGGTGTCCAGTCAGTCAGCCTCTTGCTCCATCGGTTATCCCTTATTCTTGCTACATGGCCTGCCCACCTCCATTTCTGTTCTTTTATAACTTCTGTAATATCTTTGACTTTAGTCTGCTCTCTCACCCAAATTGACCATTTCCTGTCTCATAAAGATATTCCCAACACTGACGTTTCCATTGCTCTCTGACAATGGATTAATTTATTTTCCATCAATTTTTTTTTTAGTCTCCAGGTCTCACAACCATTCGTCGTAGCTGGAATTATACATTCGTTATATACTTTTCGTTTCATACAAACTGGCAAGCAATTTTTCATAATGTCTCTACGTTTACCGAAAGCTTTCCATCCAATTGTAATGCATCTGTTTATTTCGCTATCGTGATCTTTTGTTAAATTTCGTATTTGTCCCAATTAGTTGTACTCCTCAACTTCTTGAAGAATTTCTCTGTTTAGTCTTATGAAGCTCTTCGGTGTTTGTGGATTAACCATTGCTTTGTTTTTCTCCGGTTCATCTTTAGCCCTACTTGAGACTTTCTCTGTTCAGGTCATTTAACATTTCATGCAATGTCTCTCCTTTTTCTGAGATTAGGACAATGTCATCTGCAAATCTTAAATGGTTTTAGCTTTTCTCCATCTATGTTCACTCCTTTGTTTTCCCAGTCTGGCTTTCTGAAAATACTTTCTAGGCATGCTGTATATAATTTAGGTGAAATTATATCTCCATGACGCACTCCCTTCTAAATCTTAATTTTTTCCGAGTCCTTATGTAATTTAACTGTAGCAGTTCCCTCTTTATATATGTTTTCAAGCAGTTTTACAATGTTCTCATTCACTCCTTGTTCTCGCAATGAATTTACTATTGCTGTGTGCTCCACTGAATCAAAAGCCTTTTCGTAATCAACAAAACCTAAGCACAGTGGTTTATTATATTCTGTAGTTTTCTCGATTAGCTGATTCATTGTGTGTAGATGATCAGTGGTCGAATACCCGCTTCGGAATCTTGCCTGTTTACGAGGTTGGTTTTCCTCCAAAATTGTTGTTATTCTGTTCGTAAGGACTATAGTTAAGAGTTTGTAAATTACTGATAATAAGCTAACAGGTCGACAGTTAATAAGATCTTTTGAGTCACCTTTTTTGTAGAGTAAAATAACTATTGCATTACAGCATGTTTTAGAAATTTTCTTCTGTTTTATACAGTGGATAAATAAATGAGCAAGCCTATTTTGTACTTCTACTCTTGCATTCAACAGTAAATCTGTTACTATTCCATCTTCTCCCGGAGCCTTCCCTCTTTTCATATTTTTAAGACAAATATTTACTTCGTCTGGTGTTACCTCAGGTATTTCACTTGTGTCAACTGAAAAGTTAGCTATTGGTACTACTGTCTTTGATGCATACAGTTCTTTGTAAAATTCTTCAATTCTCTTCACCATCTTTTCTCTGCATTTAATGATTTCACCGTTTTTTTCTTTAGGTGAAATCATTTGTTGCTTTCCTAGTGCCATTTTACTTCGGACCTGTTTCAGACTTTTTCCATTTTTGATGGTTTCTTTGATCTGATCCATGTTTCTCTTTCTTTTTTCTTCCCTTTGCCTTTTGTTGATAAGCTTATTTAATTCTGCTGTTCTATTTCGTCTTTCTTTGTTTTTACTTTCAATTCGTTTCGTTTTTTCAATAGTCCAAGTGTCTTTTCTGAAAATTTCTTGGTTTTGGTTCTATTAGGTTTTCCTACTACCTCCGCTGATTCTCTTAGCACTTTTGTTAGTCTGTCATTCAGCTCATCAATGTCACATTCAGCATTGCTTACAGCCTGAAATCTGTTCCTTGTTTCCAACTGAAAGGCTGCTTTGTTTTCGTTTATTATTATTGGACATATCTTTTTATCTTTAATCATCTTCTTTCTTTCGCTTCTGAAACTGAATCAAGCTGTGCATCCCACAATTCTATGATCACTACCTATATTTACTTTGTTGATAACCGTGACATTTGTGATCGTGTTATTCTTATCTGCTATAATGAAGTCGATTTCATTCTTTGTTTCTCCATTTGGGCTTCTCCAGGTTCACTTTCTCTCTGTTCTTTTGTGGAAGAATGTGTTCATTAATCTCAAGTTAAACATTTCAGCAAAATTTACCAGCATTTCTCCTCTTTCGTTCCTTTCCCTCACTCCAAATTTTCCCATACATGCTTCTCCATTCTTCGACTTCCCATGAGTATAGTATATGTTGTCGTTTCTTTTTCCATAATCTGGGAGATGTCATCATAGAATGTTTCTATTTCTTCATCTGGGCTTTGAGAAGTTGGTGCATATACTTGTATTACTTTCAGGGTATACTTTATGCACAGAGTAATGACAACAAATGCTGCTCTGTCAGATATGCTGCTGAATTTAACAATGTTGTCTGCAAGATTTCTGTTAATTAGAAATCCTACACCACTAACTCTTTCATTTTCCCTTCCTCTGTAGTATAATAGGTGGTTGCTGTCTTCGAGCTGAATTACTTTTTCTTCTTTTCTGTTGATTTCAATCAAACCTACAATATCCCAACTAATGCTTTCCAGTTCAGTCATTAAGTTATCAAATTTGTAATCTTCTGCGAGGCTTCTTACATTGTATGCATTGATCTTCATGGATTTCAATTTGTTTAATCTCCAAGAGTCTAATTTTCCAACACAGTGCCTACTCACTTTCGGTGGCACACTGCCCGTAAGCACAGGAGGCAGTGCAGTTGGACCTTTAGTAGACGATGATCCAACAGAAACCCCCGTCAAGTACTTTGCAACAGAACTCATGTTTGGCTGGGAGGATTGTGGCAAATAATCTCACCTCCCTGCCACATAGTTTCTGGTGAGATGTAATTTTTGTGCCACCTTATTTGCTATACTCGGTGGAGCCCTATATATCTATAGGGGGTCCCATGGTTCGCGCCGTCTAAGGCGATACCTCGTATATCTACAAGGCCTTCCCCTATCTGCCACCTGGGAACGCGCCAGGTAGCAGTGGGATCCTGCTCCTGGATCTCTCTCTCTCTCTCTCTCTCTCTCTCTCTCTCTCTCTCTCTCTCTCTCTCTCTCTCTCTCTCTATATATATATATATATATATATATATATATATATATATATATATATATATATATACTCTTTCATAGATAGGCCTTAATATACCACTCTTGTTTGAGGAAACAGAAACGTTTATGATTATTGGAAGTGAGTAAACTTGGCCAGTTTTTGGATCTCAGAATAAAATCTGGACACATGGCAGGGGTTACAGTATCTCCAAGAAGTATTTAGCAGCCTGTCTGTTTGTTCGTGACCACCTATATCGCTGTGTCTATATATTTGGCATTAAGGGAGGGTTTCGAATACTATATCTAGTATTTCAGAAATCACTGCTGGTTATGTCTGAGGTTCTATATCTGCTAATATATAGTTTTTTTGAAAACATTTAATGCATGTTGACGTTTAAGCTAAAATATAAATGTGCAGTACTGTTGATAGTACAGGAGGCCTTAAGAAGCATTATATTTGATCATTTTAGATTAGAGGATGGAAGTGAGAAATAAGTATTTGAAGAAACATACTGGCAGGGAAAAAGGGAGGAGTGGGTGAGTGGAGGAAGTCAATTCTTAAAATGAAGCAAGAGGAAGCAGAAGTGGATTAAACAGAGATGAGAGTGCAAGTACACTTTAGCGCCTCATTAACTCTTCTCACTTATGAACCCTCCAGTGACACACTGTTGTCTCTCGGAACAACACCCAAGCCAGAAATACCAGAAGCTCTCAGTAAGGAAGCGCCATTCCGGAAATTTCCCTGGAGGCTAAGCACCACTTGAAGGCGAGTGAAAGAACGGATGTCCTAGAAAGTAAAAATCTAACGAATTTAAGAACTAGAAAAGAAAAGAAGGAAAGGACAAATTGACAAATCAACGGAGAGCGGTAGAGATTTGTTTATCTTGTCGTCACCTTAGCCTAGAAAATCCCACACTTGGTGTCAGTGGTGTTCTTAAAAGAGAGATCCCAAAACACCTAATGCATGACAGTCGCTTGTAAAACCCTTGAGGATACCAGAGCCTGTTTACGTTCTCTGTCTCACTGCTGATTGCATTTTGTACCGTGGCAATTTTAAGCTAAGTACATCTAATTGTTACATCTGCTCCCCGAATTAGTCAGATTTTGAAGATACCATGATCCATCATAGTCTCTGTTATAAAAATATGAAGCACTCGGAAAGTGCAACACACCTGCCCAAAAATTCGTCTACGAGCCTGACATTTAACCTTCAACCAACTGCACTAAATTAAAATACTTCATTTATCCCCGCACCATAACGCATCGGATAAAAGCAGTAGTATTTATCCTTGTCAAGTGACTTTGACTTTTAGCCTATTTGTCTAAAAAACAATACGTCATATTTTTTTTTAATAACGGAACAGAGGAAGGAAAAACAAATGAATAAAAAATACTAATCCATACACCAGATTATTGGTGTCCTCTGTTCATAAAATATCTGTAACAGTTAGACTTGAACAGCTGTAGGTTGAAGTTTGGAGGGAAACAACTCTGGGGAAGCGAGTTCCAGAGAGATGCAGTTCGGGGAATGAAAGAATATCCTTGCTTGATCCCCAATCTTTCCACCAACTTTGTTAAAAACAAAATGAAAACTTTTACCTACTTTGTTCACACAAACAGAAACACAGGTCGAAACTGGACCTTGCCCTGTGACCTTGACATTTAACTGATTGTTCTTGCCTTAACGTCAACCATTCTAACATGTCTGAGCAAAACCGAATGAAAATTGTTCAAGCTGGCCTTCCTAGGTCAACATCTGACTTAACTCTGAATTCAGCAATTGAGAAATCCTTCTGAAAAAAAATATGTCAACCCAGTGACGAAGCATTAATCTTTCCACCAAGTTGGTTAAAGTTGAAAAAATACCGATTTCATTATTTTCCTATCATACACACACACACACACACACACACACACACACACACACACACACACACACACACACACACACACACACACACACACACACACACACACACACACACACACACACACACACACATCGAGCATAACGTAATCCGTTCTTGCATTGCGTCGAAGGTTCAGAGTCTCATTACAGTAACTTTCTCTTTCGTTATCCTCGTGTCCTTATTCCCATGTTAGTATCATTTACCTTCCCTGATACGTTTATTCTCCTCGCATTCCTTCATCCACTACCTCCTCTCACCTTCTCCCATTCTCTCCCACTCACTTTTCTCATCTCTTCTTTCTTTAACTAACCCAATATTATTTCCCTCTCATTTGCGTGTCAATCATCCACCCTCTTCTCTCTCTCCAACCATATCCTCTCACTCTCCCTTGCTTCTTCACCAGCACCTCTCTTTGTCTCACATATTCTTTTCTCCCTCTCCCTCGCTCTGTTTCTTGTCCACTCACCAGCCATTTCTTGCCATCCTCCCTCCCTATCACTTTCTTAACTAACACTTCTTTTCTACCTTTCACCTTTCTTACCTGAATAGCCTCACTTATAATTCCCTGTCTCATCCATTGTTCTTCCACACTGTTATATCCTAGCACCTCTTTCAACCAACCTCGTCTCTCCCTCTTTCCATTACTTATATTTCAGTTTCTTTTATTTTTCTTTCCATATTCTCTCTCTCTCTCTCTCTCTCTCTCTCTCTCTCTCTCTCTCTCTCTCTCTCTCTCTCTCTCTCTCTCTCTCTCTCTCTCTCTCTCGTTAGCTCCCCAGCGCCCACAATTTTTTCCTTCGCATCAACACTGTAATCAGTCCTCCACAACGTCACTCCCATCACCTTTACTTACCCTTTCTTCCCTCTCTCTTATCCACCATCTCCTCTACCTCTGGTCAGTATAATACTATTCTTTGTCACTCCCTTAGACCTGCATTCACTAACTTCCTCATATCCTTCTCTTCTTCTCACTCACCTTTCCCTGTCATCCAAAAATAACGATATTAAAAATTTTGTCCTATGTGTCTTTTTCTAGCCAGTAATAATTAAGGATACGTAGTGAGACACCTGTGGGCGGTGCTCATCTTCATAATATAAGACAATGACGCGGTGACATGTTGTTCACTTGATGTCCTGGGATACAAGGCCGCTGACTCATCCACGTTGTCAGCATTAATAATATTACAACATGATTACTTGTTGGTCAGTTCCTACCAAATTATTTCCTTTCGTGTTTTTTATTCACTTCAGCACGTTGATTTATCAACATTGTTTTCATATATATATATATATATATATATATATATATATATATATATATATATATATATATATATATATATATATATACACACTGTAGGTAGGGGTTCCCTGGGATATGAAAAATTGTTTCAGAGGTTCCTCCAAAGTGTAAAGGTTGGGAATCACTGGTCTAGAGGGAGAAATGCTTTGTGCCTGGGCGGAGTTCTCTAATATTGTTGTAACTAGATATTATAAAGCCTTTCTACTAAGGCCAGAGTATGAAGTAAAGAGACTATGGTCTAAGCAGTCGTTGTATCTGTGAATCTACGTAACTTGACTTCGTTTCCTCCGCTGTATTTACCCAGTTCAAGATGTCTACAGATGACTGCATTATTGCTCTTTAAGTTCTCTAGGAACACCGTCTTCAGAATCAAGAAAGTCTGTTAGCAGCCTAGCAGCCTATGTGGATCTGAAGCAGGCATTCGACACAGTAAGTCGCGAGGTATTATGGGAACTCTTGCGACTTTGTGGAATCCTTGCAGCAATAATATGACTGACTGCTGGCCTGTATTCAAGCACTGAGATCACTGTCAAGAGTGGAGGAGGAACATCCGACTTCTTTCCAGAAAGTACTGAAGTAAAACATAGATGTGTCCTTGCTCCCACGATTTTCAACACACACATGGCGTTTGGTCAGGCTGTGAGTCGAAATTACATTGGAGTATCAATTATCATTTTCAGGATTACTGACCTTGACTTTGCTGATGATACATTCATGGTAGCGGAGTCTCCGTATATAACACTGAATGCCCTCAAGGAATTTCACGAAAATGCAAAGCCATTGGGATTAAAGGTCTCTTTGGCCAAGACCAAAGTCCGAGCATTTGGTGAATTGTTGGATAAAGCAGTTCAGTCTGTCCAGGCATGTGGTGAGAATATGGATGTTTTGGAAGATTCGCTTATCTTAACCATAGGCTAAATACTGTAACAAAGGTAGATTAGGTGATGAGACTTCTCTTTGCATCGGTCCGGCCTATGGGGTTATAAACTCACTCAACTCGAATTTGTCATCTTCTAGGCACTGGTGCTCACAGTCTTACTTTATACCTGTGAGACATGGACACTAACGTTGGATTCAGGTGACAAATTGTCTCCTCTGGTACTAAGTGCATTTTGCAGGATCATGAGATATTGCTGGACCGGGGAAGTAACCAGCAACTACTCCACGAAACTGAGTCGAGGCCTATTATTAGGCTATATAACACATCAGTGACAATTCCAATTATATGGGCAAGTTGCCCGTTTTCATAAGGTTGAGCCTGTCCACAAGGTGATCTCTGGGAAACTTAACCCGGGGAGGAGGAGACAAAGGGGAAGGCCACGGAACTCATGGTTGGAGCAGACTGACCCTTCATGTAATGAGCTACTTAGGGGCAGAAGAGTTGCTGCCTGGAGGGTTGCACCCTGTGGGTACAGTTGGAGGGTGAGTGAGGCTATGAGCCCCGCTGCGTTAACCCTCCCCCTTCGCCACGATGATGATGATAATATATTAACCACTTCTTGTCGAGAAATCTTCCAATTATACCTTGCCCATGAATTGGCAGTGAATAATTTATCTGAGAGATTATTATCTGCAGATCATATCAGGTGATATTTAGAAACATTCACAAAATTTTAAATGCTTTTATAATTTATTTATTTATTTTTTTTTTAGACGAGCCTTGTACACAAACAACAGTAATCGATGGAGGTTGTTTCTACAAAGCTTATCCAGTGTTTTAAACTGCCAACAACATAAAATGTAATTTTTCCGAGGGCTGCAGTATTATTAAATGTTATTCGGTTGACAGAAAGCGATACTGTCAAAAGCCTTGGTTGCAAATACGATTCTACAAATGCTGTTGAGTAATTCATTCGTGGAACAGACACGGGAAAAACACTCGGCATTACATGGTTATAACGTTTTTCATTAACATTTTTTCTCGTATTAGGATGCTCTTAGGTACGTTATTCAGCTAAACACTATTTTATTTTATATGTGGAAATCTAGTATTATTAAGGATCAATTAAAGGAGAATGTAGATAATAAAGTTATGGTCTGAAAGAAAAAAATTCACGGAATGCACAGTAAGACTTGACGGTGAGCAACGTAGAATGAGTGTTCTCAAGTACTTAGGCAATGTTGAGTAAGGATTTTAGTTTAAAGGGTGACGTGATTGAAAGGGTCAGAGAGAAGGAAGGTTGAGAAGACTCTGAGATGGTTTGGCTATGTGGAGAGGATGAAGAATGAGACACAGTAGAATTTTATGCGAATGAGGTGGAGGAGCAGAAGGGAGGGAATATTCTTGGATGAGATGAAGGAGTTGAGTGGAATGATGTACGGGAGAGGGGTATATGAACTGGAGGGAGGGCAGCCAAATGGCAGGGGTTAGGGCGACATGTGGTCGGTCTGTTTGTGGTCACCGATTACAGGATTATGCCGTCTGGCTATAGAGTGACTGACAGTGAATCATGGGTAAATAACTTCAATCAGTCATGTACTGTAACCTTCTACAACATTTAATCAAGTAGCGAAGATACTCGTTTCGCAATGCAAGGCTAGGATATCGTTCAAACTGTATTAAATTTAAGCAAAAAAAGATCAGTAGTGCAATACATATTACTGACAATCATATTAAAATATATATTAAAACAGTTACTTAAAGAGACGGCAATTACTTTAACATGCATTTAGTTGGTACTAATATCATTAGAATAATTCTAATGGAAAGTGGCCGTTGGATCAATACAAAAATCATACTGTGGCCGCCTATGCCTGATCAAGGGAGTAGTGGAATTATTCACTGACCTGCCACCCATTACACTACTCTCACCTGCACCTCACCACTGCTCGTTGCCAGGTTCACTTTTATTTCCTGGTGAAAAATGAAGTATAGTGGTAATTGCATGGCTGCGTTAGTGACCGTCTCTGAAAATTTGTAAAGGTGATTTATGGTTCACTATTTAGGTGTGTAAGACGACCCTGTAGACGACTGGCGGCACGTGCTGCCTCACATACTGCAGCGGCAGCTGACACAGTTGTGCAGCCAGAGTTTGCAGTGGCTGAACCCCATACATGATGGACATCGCTTCATCCCACGACACAGGGTTTGCCTGAGTGAAAGATATAATAAACTCGTTTATCTTTTCCATTTCCATGGTTCTAATGAATGGCTTCATTTTCATCAAGAACTTTTGTGTAGCGTGTTCCTCCTGCACCACCATCACCACAGTCTGTGAGATTCTGCACACAGCAGCAGCCTTGCGCTTACGTTCACGTATATCAAAGCCGGCAATGAGAAACCAGCAGCCAATAGGCAAAGTAGGAACAGCGTTCCCTATCCTCCTGTGCACTAAATATACATGACCCTCAGCACTGCACCCAACAAAGTAATAACAAAGGTGAAACGGATCAACCGACAGAACTGCTTCATACCGGCTTTCCATAATTGGATCCTGAAGCTCCATAAAGCTTGACGTAACCTGTCAGGGTGATCCCATGGCACTTTGATAGGGCAAACTGGGATGAATTTAGAAATTATCTTGCTGACATTCCATAGCAGTCTTTCTTCTATAGTGATCCCAATTCTACCCAGTCCCACATTTGCGATTTAATACTAGCTAGTATAAACAATTAACTAAAAGATCGAACTCTTCAAAATGGTTTGATAGCAACTGTGCCAGAGCTACAGCCCAAAAATCATCAGCATATAACTATTACTTGAAATTAAAAACATCTGAATCACTCTCTCAATTTAAAATTGCTAAAAACCATGCAAAAGCTGTAATAAATCTTGCTAAATCAAACTTTCATCAAAACCAAGCATCAAAACTACTTAACAACCCTAATGACAATAAGATATTCTAGTCAACTCTCAATTCTTTCAATAATAACTTTAACAAGTCATCATCCACTCCCCCACAAAAATCTCCAGATGGCAACATTAAAAATGACCCGCGTGGGAAAGCAGATATCTTTGCCAGTACATTTGCCAGAAATTCTACCGTAGAGGAGCCAGCCAGAATACCCCAGCACTAGAACTTGCTTCTCCCGACATTGTTCCACTTAAGATACAGACAAGGTACGTGATATCCATCCTAGACAATTTACCTACCAACAAAGCTCCAGGCCCAGATGGAATCCCGCCAATTGTCTTGAAAAAGTGTTCCCCTGAACTTGCCTCTGTTCTTGCAAAATTATTCAGACTATGCTTACGTACTTCTTCATTCCCTGATTCATGGAAAGAAGCCAGTATCCACCCAATTCCAAAGGAAGGAAGTTCCTCTGACCCCTCTAATTACAGAGCAATAGCTGTCACATCTTCTCTTGGTAAGGTTTTTGAAACTGTAATTAATAAGCACATAGTTAAACATCTTGAATCCAACAACTTAATTAGTGATAGACAATATGGTTTTCACCAAGAAAGATCCACCATTGACATACTCAATCTCCTGACTCATACCACCCATCAGTCAGTTGACCTACATGGTGAAACTCTTGCAGTAGCCCTGGATATTTCTAAAGATTTCGACAGAGTGTGGCACCGTTCCCTGTTGTCCAAACTCCCTTGCTATGGACTAAACTCTTTTGTTCCATTGATTTCCTCATATCTCAGCAATAGAAAAATAAGAGTAAAAGTAGATGATGTATATTCCACTTTCCACTCAGTTAACGCCAGCATGCCGCAGGGATCAGTTCTGGCACCAACCCTGTTCCTCGTTCATATTAATGATCTCTTATCTGTCACCCACAATCCCATCCATTCATATGCAGATGACTCAACACTTCATAGTTCATTCACACTCAGACATCCATTTGCAAAGTCCGATATCTCTAACTCTCACCTCAGTACAGCCATCTCTTTAAATCAAGACTTATCCACGATCAGTGAATGGGGACAAAACAACCTTGTCTCATTTAATGCTAGTAGAACTAAATATATGCAATTTACTAATAGGCAGGTATTGCTAGAATCGTATATTACCGTCAATGCTACAAATATTCCCATTACCAAAAGTATTGAAATTCTCGGCGTCTCGCTTAACAATGCCCTCAGCTGGACCTCTAATGTCAGATCACTTGCTAAAACCTCCTCAAAGAAACTTAGATTATTGTACAGAGTCTGTAACTTCTTCACTGATGAGCAGCTAGTTATGATTTATAAGTCATGTGTGCTCTCAGCTTGAATATTGCTCACCCTTGTGGAGCGGATGTGGAGAGGTTGCATTAAAACAAGTAGACAAAATTCAGAACAAAGCTGTTAGAATTATTAATAACCCTGCTATTACTAATAAACTACCTCCCCTACAAGTAAGAAGGAATGTTGCCTCCCTTGCGTTATTTTACAGATATTTCTACAGCAAATGCTCAGACGAAGTTGCGTCCATGGTGCCACCTCTCCATGCCTTCCTTCGTGCTACACGGGCAGCTGGCAGTGCTCATGACTGGAATGTCACTCAGCCACACTGCAGAACTTCTGCCTATCAGAATTCTTTCATTCCCCTAACTGCATCTCTCTGGAACTCGCTTCCCCAGAGTTGTTTCCCTCCAGACTTCAACCTACTGCTGTTCAAGTCTAACTGTACAGATATTTTATGAACAGCGGACACCAGTAATCTGGTGCATGGATTTTTTTTTTTTTATTCATTTGTTTTTTCTTCCTCTGTTTTATTAAAAAAAAAAAAAAAAAAAAAAAAACAGACAAGGCAAAAGGAAGAATAGTCTCGTTGTGAAGAATTTAGCACGTAACCGTGGCACTAATTTACCACTCTGATGTGCACGCTCCTCGCCGTATACTTCTTCACTTGTGAGGTGTTCAGCAGGCATTTTGTGGTACTTGAGCACGTGTACCACAGTGTGGAAGTTGCAAGTTACCACACACCAGCCTTCCCGACCAACATTGATGGCGGCATGAAACAGCTGCACGGCGATGCTGGGTGAGCTACATCTACCAGCGACACGACCGACCACTCTGGAGGATATATTGGTGCCACCCTTAAAAAATTCAGTGAGATGGCTGCATGGTGTTCAGCTAGTCCGCCTTTCCTGAGGCTGAGGCGGCCGTGACACAGGCGAGAAAACCTGAAGCAAGACACCAGTTCTTCCACACTCCGTGACGTGAGCCGGGCCAGTAGTTCTTCAGTCTGTGACCCCCCTGCTTCATTTCCGTCACCGCCAGTACCACGTTGTTAGTAATGTAGTAGAAAAAGTAAAAGAGGTTACGCCTGTAATTCTCGGAAGAGACTTGTGAAGATGGCAGTAAGGGGGAAGGACCTTTCATTATGGCTGCCAAACACTGACTAAATGGGTGGTTGTGGCTGTGGGCTCTCACTCATTATCAAACAACAGGGAGTTGAATGTAAACAGACCACTCGTTTATGTCCTGATGGTAACATTTCCAGCACTAAAGGCTTCATAGGTTCACTCTCAGCTGCAGAAAATAATTTCGAATTAATTGCAATAGAATAACAGTCGTCTTTACAATGAGGTGCTTAATTATGCCAGTATGAACATTCTCAGGCTCCAGTACTCCGCTAAATAAAATAATTTACAGACATCATGTAAAAAAAATTACACTTTGTTCCTATTACATGAGTTTAATCTCCCGCTACGGTGACATCCTTTCTTATTCTTATTTTATTCCCTTAGGGGAATATTTAATAATGAAAGGATTATTTGAGGCTCTATATAAACTCTCAGCTTCATTCGCTATCTCCTTGGATGAGTCGACCGTCTGTGGGTCGAACATGGCGTCATAGAGGTGAAGGGTTAACGCCTCGTGACCCGTCATACCAAAGTCGGAATTGATCATACCAGTATTCTATGGCAATTTGTCCCACCGTGTAGGTCAGGGGAAAAAAATAATAAAAACTTCCTGTTTCGCTGAGTCTCATTCTTGCATAACATTTGCACTTTCACCTGCCTCGTGTCTGGCACTGACGAACGGAATACCCAGACCGTTGCACAAGGAAACTGAGTATGTTGCAGCAGATTTTCCCCTGCTTGCGCGATCAAACAGATTGTATCAGAATAAGTCCGATTACGACTTCAGTGTGACGACACACTCACCCACAACCAATGGACAAGTAGATGAATGGAAACAAACACATTCTTTACTTCCTGATGGTAGCAACTGTTACTTTTATCCCAGTCAGTTCTCTGACAAATATTCATACATTTTTTCCTTGCTTCCATCAGACGGTTTTTGATCAACTAAGAGCAGACCTCGGACTGTAAAGGAACTGATGAAAGCTGTATGTAGCCTAACTCCCCTGTAAGAAAATCTCTCTTGTTACAAAATTCAGATCAAGATTTTTTTTTTTTTTTTTTTGGATACGGCGTGGTTGGGATAGTCTTCCAACTTTTACGAGCTGGGTACTCCCCAGATGTGAATACCATCTTTGTTACATCAAGAACATGACAACATTTACGTCCTGGCATTGAAGATATCAACTTATTAATATACCGTACCGTATTTGTTTTATACTATCCAACCTGTTATGTCCTCTCCCTTCTGTCTTAGTCTGCCCGTTTCGGTTTTTGCCTGTCTCTCTGTTTCTTTGTCTGTCTGTATGTGTCTTTCTGTCTGTCTCTGTCTGTGTGTCTGTCTGTCTGTCTTGTCTGTCTGTCTCTGTCTGTCTGTCTGTCTGTCTGTCTGTCTGTCTCTCTCTCTCTCTCTCTCTCTCTCTCTCTCTCTCTCTCTCTCTCTCTCTCTCTCTCTCTCTCTCTCTCTCTCTCTCTCTCTTTCTCTCAGTGTGTGTGTGTGTGTGTGTGTGTGTGTGTGTGTGTGTGTGTGTGTGTGTGTGTGTGTGTGTGTGTGTGTGTGAACCTGAAGAGTCATCCTGCTGCTGCTGAAGCACGTGGCAGTGGTTGGGTGGGTGGGGTTAAATTAGGTTCACTTGGGAATGGGTTCATGGTGAAATAGGTCCATGTAGGGAGTCTGTAAGTCACCCCAGGGAATGAGGGCATGTTCATGAAGGATTGGGTAAACCTGTCCACGTGGGAATAATAAGGCCAACTATGAATAGGTAATCTACCTCATAAGGAAAGTAGGTCTAGGAAGAAATAAATTAGTTCCTGATGGCAGGGTAATAGGTCTGTGAGTGAAATAGGTTCATGTGTGAAGAAAGGTCAGTTAAGGAACATATTCATGGGAAAATGGGCTCACGTGGGAAAGTAGGTCCAGTAGGTAACAGCAGGTCTATAGGATAAAGCAGATCCATGTGGGGAATATGTCTTCCATGGATGGAAAAAATAGTCTTTGCTGAGTAGGTCTAGAGAAAAAGTAGGTACACCAAAGGAATACACCCATTTGGGCTTTTTTAAAGAAAATATGTCCGGGGTGATAACTTTCTCCAGCTCATCGACTTTTCGAGTAAGACTTAATTTTGTTAGTAGCCTAGGTCAGCTTGTCTTGTAACACTTGAAGTTTGCACATCCTGCAAACACAGGAGCGGTTGGTGTAAAAGGATTCAGTAAAACTGCAGGAGCAGGCTAGACATGTAATGTTCCAGAGTATTCGGAAATTCAAAGTTACTGGGAAGACTTGTGTGAAGAAAACACAAATGTTACTAACTCCTGGAGATTATTAAACTAGTTGCAGCTTGTTTTACAGTATTTACTTGCAGAAATAATAGAAATTATATAGTAGTTTCAGGTGAAGGCATTGGCGTTGCTGAATTGTACTGGAATAACAGCATAATTAGTAATGTACCTGCAGAACGATACGTTATTAATTTTTTAATAATCTGCTTCAAAGAACTGAATCTTAACCGTTATGTTGAGTGAAGAAAGAAAAATATACTATCGCCTGAGAAACACGAACAATGGTAAATCACAACACAAGTATAGTGTAAATGTTGCCTGTTATTATAACAGAAATAATATATAATCAATTAATACCTGAAAATTATTGTGAAACAAGTTCTTAGTTTACCAGTACTTGGTGAAGGTAATTTTCTACTGTGTTATAGTCTTAAACTCAAAATTGACCAGTTCCTGTAATGGAAGGACAAGGAAAAATATATAAAAACAAATAATTGATGTCAGTAACTAAAACAGGCCTGACTTATTATATACCGTACCTAAAAATGACTTAGGTTAATACAGACAATTAAGCATAAAATTACTGCTATCTAGAATGGAGGATGAGAAGACCAACTGTACCTAGAATGCCTAAGCACAAACAATAAATATAACACACAGGTTGAGTATATGATATTTGTACTTGCCGACAACATACTCATAATGATGCTTGCAAATGAATATAAATGAAATTAAAAGTTAAACTTACCTGTAATGGAATAAGAGTAATATTTCACTATAAAAATTAATGTAAATTGGAAAATAGGTGTTGGGCAAAAAAACAAAAAACCTGGTCGCCCGGTATCGAAAATAAAACTAAACGCTGATGTAAATACTTGGTTCATGAATATATTGTTTACATTTGGAGCAATAATACAGTGAAAAACACTACCTTTATCCATTACTACATGAAGTACGGTAATTATGGTCCAGAAAAAAAACAATACATGCGACGCAAAGTTCAGTGGTTATCTGGGGGTACTTCGTCAGGCCCACTGGTGGGACAGTGGAAGTAACCGCTTGTCTAGGACGAATGGATGAGGGCACCAACGTAAAACAATTATGTAAGATGTAAATTGTTTTTTAAACTTAAAACAGTGAAGACCACGTTTAGAATCATTCAACACTCAGTCATAGAGATCACATAGAAACAGAGTCGCTTACTCAGCATCATCTATCATACAAAGCTAATGTTTTAAATCAAACACACATCTACAAACACAACCCTCAGAAGTAAAACAAACTGTATTTATACTGCATAACCTACGTTTAGCAACCAAGCAATCAGCTAAATTGCTCACCAAGACGCAGGATTATCACAATTTTGTAAACACGAGCAAAACATGGAAACAAGGGACTTAACTGTGAGTGTTCCCATAGTGGAACAAAGGTCTAACCAATACGATACTCTGCTGGAAAGAAGAAGTAGGAAGAGGAGAAGGAGTAAAAGAAGAGAAAGAAGAAAAAGGAGAATGGGGAGGAGGGGGGGAGAAAAAGGAGGAGGAGGAGAAGGAGGATTAGCAGGAAAAGGGGGACAGAAAGAAGAAGGAGGAGAATAAAGGAATACAAAGGAATACAAAGGAAGGCAAACAGCAACAGACCTTATAAGTCCTTTCGAGGCTGTTTGTTACAGAGTAGACTATGACTACAAGATCTAATTCTACATGCTGAAGGACATGGATAGTAAAGCAAGAAGGCTTCCCCCTGCCTCAAAACCCTCTAGTAAAAGGTGAGAAGAACCACCATGCAATATGGAAAAACTGACATGGAAATTTCATAGGAAAGACTGAAATGGAAAAGTTACATTCTATAATACCTTATCTTCAAGCAACCAGTTTGAATATCCTGAAAGAGAAAGGGATAAAGTAAAATTAATAATCAAATAAATAACTAACTAAGGCGTGACATTATGTACGGATACGCTGAGTTATCGGGGCGCCTGTAGACACAGTAGAGTAAATGCACGGTGTGGATGTGGAGGAGGGGGAGGAGGAGGAAGAGGAGGAGGAGAAGGAAAAGCAGTATTAGGAGGAATAGAAGAAGGAGAAGGAAGAGGAGGAGGGGAAGCTGAAGAAAAAGGAGGAGGAGGAGAGGAAGAAGGAGTAGGAGAAAGAGAAGAAGAAGGAGAAGAAGAGGAGGAGAAAAAGGAGAAGAAGAGGAGGAGAAAAAGAAGAAGAAAGAGGAAGAGGAGGAGGAGGAAAGGAAGAAGTAGAAGAAGATGAAGAAGAAGTAAGAAAAAAAAAGTAGAAGAATCGGATGCGGAACTAAATTCAAACTGAGACTCTGTTACAGAAATGATAGTGAAGTGGACGATAATGCCTTGTTTGTCACGCCCAGCCACCACACAGTCACTCACCATCCCTCATTACCAATTAGTCTTCATAGTCCATCATTAAATTCCCATTACCTCACCACAGAACGCCCTTTCATCCTGCCACATTAATGCCATTATTATTATCAACTCTCTCGTGACGTGCCGAAATTTGATTCAGATGATATTATGAATAGATACTTTTATTTCGTTGACGGATAGAGTAAGAGGCTGAGTGTGTTTTTACTGGTATCATCATCTCATGAACGAAGCAACTCTTGTTTTTTATTCTATCGAACGCCAGACGATTTTATTCAGATGTGTTTGGGTAATGATGCAAAAGATTGTGCTGGATGTGAGGTAGTGTGTGGGGTGAAGAGTAGGAACGATATGCGAAATGGAGAAGTAAAACGAGCTGAGGCAAAGAAGAAAGCATATAGTGACTGGATAGAAAGTCAGAGAATGGAGGATGTTGATAGAAAAGATAATCACATTAATAGAGAAGAGGGAAGAGGAGAAAAGCCTGGTATGAGAAAGTGAGAAAGAGTTGGCGAGGAGTTACGAAGAACACTAAGTGTTAAGTGGGGAGAAGTAAAACAAACCGGATGGAGGTCAAAAAAACAAAACGGTTTAATGAAGTAGGCCGCCGAGGAATGAAGCACAAATATAGGAGAATTTTGGTGGAGAACGGAAAAAGTGAGCAGAGAGAGAAACAAATTTGAGTTGTTGAATGAAGCAAATGAAAGTAGCTCAAGTATTGTTTGTTGGGAAATGGTTGGAAGAAGACGGGTGAGTTGGGAAGATGAGATAGTGGAATGGAGATATCAGAAGCAATGAAGAACGTCAAAATGGAGAAAGTCCCAGGAACTGATGGCGTGTGTGGTAAAATGTTATTATACTGCCGAGTGAAAGTTATAGAATGGATACGGAGGATGAGCTGATTGACCTGGATGGAAGGAAGGATCCCGGAGGATTGGATGGCAGGCACTATTGTTTGATCATATAAAGGAAAAAGTGAAAAAGAAATGTGTGGCAATCAGAAGGGCATTTTTATGCTCAGTGTAGTAGGGAAAAAATACGGTAGGATTCTTAGCGCCAGAGTTAGGGTAATAACTAAGGAATTAGCTGGGGAAGCATAAAGGACGTTTTGAAGGGAATAGGTTGTGTAGACCAGATATTCCTTCTAAGATTTTAGGAAGAAAAGGATCTGGAGAAAGGAAAGAAGTTACACGGTACAATAATGGATATCGAGAAAACATGACAGAATGGATAGACAGTGAATGTGGAATATACTAAAAATATCTGGACTTGATGAGTTTTTGAATGCTGTGAAAAGTATGTATGAGGGTGCTAGGGCTGCAGTGCGTGTGGATAGGGAATTAAGTGAGTTTTTTGGTCTGAATGTTTGATTGAGGCAGGAGTGTGTCATGTCTTCAAGGTTGTTCACTTTGTAAAGTATTGGGATGCATTTACAAAAGATACGAGGTAGGGCAATGGATGTTGGAGTGTTTCTAATGAGAGAGAGTAGAGTGTGGCAATTTCCTGTACGACACTGTATTGCCAAGTGAAGACCACTTTGAGCATCAGGGCTTGGTGATTGTGTCTGGGAGTGTATGGAGGAAATGGAATCTAAAAGATAATGCAAAACAAAAGAAGAACAAAGCTATGGTATTCGAGAGAAATAAAGTCACAACATGCAGATTGTGGCTGGATGGTGAGGAAGTGGAGAATGTGAGTGGATTCAAGTGCTTAGGTAGTGTGATGAGTAGGGGTGGATATTTAGAGGATGAAATAATTGAAAAGGTACAGCAGAGTAGAAAGATTGCTGTTTCTTTAAAAGCAATGATAAGGAATATGACTACTGTAATTCCCACCCTGACATATGAAAGTGTTTGTGGTGTTAATGCTGATGCGATTGAAAATATTAGGAGAAATACTTTGAGATTGTTTGGCCTTGTGGAGAGAACGGAGTATGAGTGACTGACTAGAAGAAAGCATGAGTTCGGTGAATGGCCATAAGAGGAGGAGGAAACCAAGGATAAGATGGAAGGATGAAGTGGATTGTTATACGAGAGTGACGGAGTGCGAATAGAAGAGATGTCGTGGATACTTATATGGAAGAGAAGGATGTGAGGTGGAGGAATGGCAGCCAAACGGCAGAGGACAAGGTGCAGTGGAGCCAATTTGTCTGTGTCCTCCCCTTACGGGATTAAGGCGTCTGGCAATAGGCACTCGTAGACAGACATATATATATATATATATATATATATATATATATATATATATATATATATATGAAAAAAGTTATTGTTACCTACTTTTAACTTCTAAATCTCGACATAGATTTCTGTGCTAAATAAAAAATATGTATATGCGCAATACAAAGGAAAGAAATAAAATAAGCCTCACCCAAATGACCCACAGCGTCATGTCAAGTGGTGGGGAGAGAAGCGACTGAAAGAACCATTAATGAAGCGGCACAACTTTTGTTCAGGGTAACTTCCACAGGTTCTGAGTTTCCCTTCACGACACTCGATCCTTGACGTGACTGCGAAATTGAGAACTGGCTACTGACTAGTAAAGCACTACAATCCGAGACTTGCCAGCAAGCCGGAAGGGATAAGGTGACATAGAAAGGGACACAAAGCATGGCTGAAGTATCATGATAAGGAACGCGTGTTGTGACTGAAGCCACCATACACTGGCTGTGTTTTATATATATATATATATATATATATATATATATATGTGTGTGTGTGTGTGTGTGTGTGTGTGTGTTGTCAATGGTATTTGCGCGAAGGTGGTGATATGTGAACGTGTATAATAAGTAGGAGGACTGCTGGACCTTAGGCAACGAACTATGAAGTCTATGCAGGAGACAGACACATTAATAGAAGTAGTACTTCCAGCACAGGCTAGTTATTGCTTGATTTCTCATCTCCTGGCTATTCCTATGTGAGTATTGTAGTGAGGCAGCAGGTTGCCTCCCAAGTATTGTAGTATCCGGTCACTTGCCTCTGTGTTATAGATGGTACCCTAGAGCATAATATACATAAATTACATATAGAAGTACATTAACATTTTACATCTTATTCACACGCTTAGCTCTGCTTATGTAGTATCAGCCTGTATCTGCCTGGGAAGATTGTAGTTCATGAATCATATCTGTACTGATCTATAGTGTCTGGTCGTTTTCAATGGCCCATTCAGACTCATTGTCCCATTAATGTTTTTTTTTTTTCCTGACACTCAGCAGAATAGTGTGCACAGAAATAAACTGGTCAGAAGTAAATGCTAAATAGCCTTGTCAGCCAGTGGCACTGCTGCCTTTAATCTGAGATGGATCTCCGGACAAGCTGGGTTAGAGCCTTGATTAATACCAACCATTGTGTGGGTGGGGCAACACAGTGGTTCATCTCACTCGTCGCCTGGAGTTGCCAGTTTCAAGTTGGTCATGCAGGGATATTGGTAATTTCGGCCTCTGGCTGTGAAGTCCAATTTGAGCAGTTGGTTCTGACTTTGGTGACGTGCTGATTAGTTCTTGTCTATCTGTCTATTGCCAGACGCCTTAATCCTTGGCTTTCCTCTCCCTCTCTCCCCTTCCACCTCATTCACATACACTCTTCTCGTCAGTCTCTCACTCTCAATCCTCTCCACACGGTCAAACCACTTCAGTGTTTTTCTCCTAACGCTTCCTAGCACATCCACACCACAACGCTCCTTCACATCCTCATTTGTCAGTCTGTCTCTCCATGCGACTCCACAGGTTCCTCTCACATAATTCATTTCCACTGCCCTAAGTCTTGACTTGTGTCCCTCCAGCAACGTCCAAGCTTCACTTCCATACGTTAGAGTTGGTATCACAATACTGTCACGTACCGTAATAACTTTTTCACTTCCATACTCACATCCCTGTTTCTTATCACTGCCCTCAAGGAACCAGCAACCTTTCTTCCTTGTTGCACCCTTTCAAGCACATCACCCTCCAAACTTCCATCCTTACTCATCACACTACCCAAGTATTTAAACGTACTCACATTTTTCATTTCCTCCTCATCCAGCCTCACTGTACATTCACTGACTTCGCCTCTCTCGAAGACCATAACTTTAGTCTTGCTACATTCACCTTTAGAGTCCGTTTCATACACACTCTCCCAAACTCATCCACAAAGCCTTGCAGCTCCCCTTCATCTTCACTTAACAACACAGTATCATCTGCAAACAACAATACAGGGAGTTTCCAAACACTGCCCTCTCTCATTAGGGCCGTTCCAACATCCACTGCCCTACCTTGTATCTCTTTTATAACCCCATCCATATACAGATTGAACAACCATGGAGACATGACACATCTCTGATTCAACCCAACCTTCAAATAGAAAAACTCACTCAGTTCGCTATCCACATGCACTGTAGCCTTAGCACCCTCATACATATTCCTCACAGCATTCAACAACTTCCCATCTACTCCATATATTCTTAATACTTTCCACAATCCTTGTCTCTCCACCCTGTCATATGCTTTCTCCAAATCCATAAAGGCCGCATACAACTTCTTTCCCTTCTCTAGAAACTTTTCCACTATAGATCTAAGAATGATTATCTGATCTACACAACCTCTTCCCTTCCTAAAGCCTCCCTGTTCTTCTCCAAATAATTCCTCTGTTATTTCCTTAACTCTGTCACTAAGTATCCTACCTTATACTTTTCCTATTACACTAAGAAGACAAATGGCTCAATGAGTACCACACACTTCTTTTTCCCCTGGGAATAATTATACCTGACTTCCAATCCTCCGTGACTCTACCTTCCTCCCAGGCCAATCTGCACATCTTCCACATCCGTTCTACTATAGTAGGACTCGCGTAAATTTGCGCCTGTGGTGTGGCCCGCACCTGTGTACAGTGTTGCCACGTTTTCTATACCGTTATCTCTCTCTCTCTCTCGCTCTCTCTCTCTCCTGGCGGGAGATGTGAGCCACCCTGAGTACTTTTGATTCTTTTATAAGTTGTTTATAATTGTGCTTTCATTTGTTAATTTGGTTTTGTTATATTTCGTGATATTTATCATTTTTTGTATACGGCGACAGATGACCCGTTATTGCAGTACCATGATTGATTTTCATTCATTTATTCTCTTTCCCCTTCCTCCATCTCTCTTTCAGCCTGACAATGCCTCCACCACCACCACCCCCCATCATGCCGACAGTGCATTCAACCTTGCCCCTCTCCTGCCTGCCTCTCTCTCTCTTTCTCTCTCTCTCTCTCTCTCTCTCTCTCTCTTTTATTGCAAGAGACATTTTGGATATTTTCTTTTACATAATATTGTATATATTGTAAATTTGACATCATTTCCACACCACCCCTGAGATCAAGGCCACCGACTGGGTGTGGAAGTGTTGCCGCTCGCGAGTGAATAATGTTTTTTTTTTTTACTTCAGTATTGGCATATGCCTACTATTTTGTCCTACATATTAGCTTATGATTATAAATGTGATTATTCCTCGCCCTTAAAATTACGGTTAAAGCCAGTAAATGTGAGCATTTTTCCCTAGCAACACCTGTCCAAGCTATGCTTGGGTCTACGGAGGGGTACGTACTTTACCTTAGGCCAGACTGGGTGTGTCAGTGTTGCCACTCACAAGAATTATATGAAATATTTCTTTTACTTTGGATATTGGCATATTTCTTCTTTTTTCAGGCTCATTCTCTTATATCCATAACTGTAATATTATTACCCACCCTAAAACTAAGCTAAAAAACATTAAAAGTGACTACAATTTCTTTTAGCAACACTGTACAATATGTATGCCATGTTTCTGTGTTACTGTATAAATATTTTATGCATAATAAAATTACTGTTGATTCATCCATCAAAATACACAAGTGTAAGTTTTATTCATCTGAATTTATCGTATTTGTGTTGCCTTGTACATAAATAGCTTCCGTTTCACATCGCAAGTTGGGGAAACGTGGCACCATTGTACACAGGTGCGGGCCACACCAAAGCCGCAAATTTACGCGAGTCCTACTATAGTATCTCTCGCCCATGCTTCAGCATTTCACCACACACTCCATCAGTTCCTAGGGCTTTTTCTATTTTGGCATTCTTCATTGCTTTCACAACTTCCATCCAACTGATTTCTTCTTGTCTTCTCACCTCCCTCCTTCTCCCAGCCATTCCCCAGCCACTTATACTCGCATTACTTTCATTCTCCATGTTCAACAATTCATTAAAATGTTCTCTCCATCTGTTCACTTTTTTTCCCTTGTCCTCTAGTAATCTAGCATTTTTATCTATCACTCCGGTACTAACTTCCCTGCCACCCTGTCTGACTCTCTCTACCTCTTTGCAGAACATTTTCTTACATTCACTCCACTTTACACTCAAATTCCTTCCAAATTCTTCGTCCACTTTGTTCTTACTCTCTCTTACTGTAGTAATCTTTTCACCTCTCTCTTCTTTTCTACACATAACTCTTTCTTCCGTCTCTCAACTTCTTCCATGCCCCTATTTCTCATCCATTCTTTATATGTCTTTTCTTTTGTGTCACAGCCTGTCTCACCTCTTCATTCCACCATGCTGTTCCTTGCACCCCATTTTGTCTTCTCTTCACCCCACACACCACCTCACATGCTGCACATATTTCTTCTGTAAAAATCTTATACACACCTTCCACGTCCCCCATCTGCTCCAAATCATATTTTCCCAATCGTTCCTCCACTTCTCTCTTATATTCTGCCTTTTTCTTTTTTTAGTTCTTGTCACTACGACGAAATCTTGCTTATTACATTTTCGCAACCGCCAAGCGATAGTAATTAGCATAGGAGAGACACCACAGAATAAAGAATTAGAAACAACAGTTACTCAAACACTGCGGTGAAGCCTTCATTATTTCCTGTTATTACACTGAAGTGATTATAATAAACTATATATTGGGGAAATTCTCTCAGTAACGGAATTAACTTTTCTAACCTCTCCAGTATTAAATGTCTCTCCTAAGTTGATCCACCTGGTGAACAAGCCTACATCTTTTCTATCCTTAATTACCAGAGCAGCTTGTACAGCACCCTACCTGTATCCCAGACAGCCTTGGAGAGAGCTCCAACACTCTTGACCTCTTCCTTACAACTAATCCTTCTGCTTACACTGTTAATCTTTTCTCTTCGTTGGGCTCCTTCGATCATAACCTTGTTACTATAACCCGTTCTATCACTCTTGTATGGCCTGTGGACCCTCCAAAGAAACGCCGTCTGTGGCACTTTGGAGCTGCAGATTGGGAGGCCCTCAGGCAGTACTTCTTTGATTTTCTCTGGAATGATTATTGCTTCCATGGCTGGGAGCCATCTGAGTGTGCCTTGCACATTATGGAGGTTATTCTCTCGGGCATGGAAGCATGCATTCCTTTCTCTTATCCTCTGGCTAATGCAAGAAAGCCTTGATTTAATCATGCTTGTTCTAATGCTGTCCGCAACAAGGAGAGGGCCTATAGAATGTACTGGAGCCAACCAACCCCTGAATCACATCTTTATGTTTCTGCCCGGAATCGTGCCAAGTCTGATCGTCACTCTGCTAAAAATAATTTCATCTGTACTAAATGCTCTCAACTTTCCAACTCGAATTCTTCCCGCTCCTTCTGGAACCTTGCCAAAAACCTTAATAACAACTTTACCTCATCATCCTTCCCTCCTCTTTTCTACTCTGATGTCTCTTTAGCTACTTCTTCTACTGATAAAGCAGATCTGTTTGCGCAGACTTTCTCCTCCCATTCCACCTTAGACAATTCTGGTGCTGTTCCTCCATCACTTCCCCCCTCTGACTTCCTCATGGCTGACATCAATATTTCTTCAGCTGATGTATTTTCTGCCATCACTGGCCACAATACTAACAAGGCATAAGGCCTGATGGGGTCCCTCCTGTTGTCCTCAAGAACTGTGCTTCTGTGCATACACCCTGCCTAGGTAAACTCTTTCGCCTTTGTCTTTCTACTTTTACCTTTCCTTCTTGCTGGAAGTTTGCACTCATTCAGCCGGTCCCAAAGAAGGGTGACCGTTGTCAACCCTCTAACTATCGTCCAATTGCTTTAACATCCTGTGTTTCAAAAGTTTTTGAGTCCATTCTTAACAGAAAATTTTTAAAGCATCTTTCCTATTACAACCTGCTTTCTGATCGACAGTATGGGTTCTGTCAGGGGTGCTCCACTGGCAATCTTCTTACCTACCTTTCAGATTCCTGGTCATCCTCCTTTCGGGACTTTGGCGAAAGCTTTGACGTTGCACTTGACATCTCAAAGGCTTTCGATCGAGTCTGGCATAAATCTTAAATTTCCAAACTGCCCTCCTACGGTTTCTATCCTTCTATCTGTGCCTTCATCTATAGCTTCCTTTCTGGTCGTTCTATAGCTGCTGTTGTAGATGGCCATCGTTCTTCTACTAGATCTTTTAACAGTGGTGTTCCTCAGGGCTCTGTCCTATCACCAACTCTCTTCCTATTATTCATCAATGATCTTCTAAGCTGTATATCTAACCCTATCCACTCGTATGCTGATGATTCCACCCTTCACCTTTCCATTTGGTTTCTGCAACGTCCATCTCAGCAGTTACTTCAACAAACAAGGGATGAGGCTATGGCACACCTAATGTCTGACTTGGCTCGTATCTCTGGGGTAAAAGTAATCTTGATGGTTTTAATGCATCAAAGACTCAGTTTTAACACCTATCAACCAGTCAAAATCTTCCACAGGAGTACCCACTAATATTTGATAATATCCAGCTCAATCCTGCATCATCCAGGAACATGCTTGGTGTTTCTTTCACACGGGACTTATTTTGGAAAGATCATATTGCATCTCGTGTAAAATCTGCTTCCAAGAGATTAGGTGTGCTAAGTCGACTCTGTGCCTTCTTTACTCCTGCACAGTTGTTGGCTTTATACACGGGTTTTATTCGCCCCTGTTTAGAGTACAACTCATGTGTGGGGAGGCTCCCCACATACAGCTCTTCTTAGTAGGGTGGAATCAAAGGCTATTCGTCTCATAAACTCTCCTCCTTTTACTGGCTCCCTTCAACCTTTGTCTCTTCGCCGCACTGTTGCCTCTTTATCTCTTTTCTATCGCTGCTTCAATGGTCATTGCTCCTCTGAACCGTCTGCTTGCATCCCTCCTCCTCTACGACGGCGCGTAGCACCCGTCTAGCAACAAATTCTCATCCCTTTGCTGTCCAACTCTCTAATGCAAGAGTTAACCGTTACTCTCAGTCCTTCATTAATTTTATGCAACAGGTCAACTTTGGAACTGTCTCCTTCTGTCTGTATTTCCTGCTTCCTATGATCTCCGGTCTTTCAAACAGTGTTTCCAGTAATCTGGAAGTGAATGGATCTTGAATTTGGCTCTCTTTTGTATTGTTTTTGTTTCTTTCTTGGAAGGAACGTTAATGCGGGCTCAGCCTTTAGTTCCTTCTTCCTCGAAAAAAAAAAAAAAAAGTCAGTTTTGAGGCAACAAGATCATAAGATAAAAGGCTCCATGGTATTCAAGTGGCTACGATTGAGGTAGTATACTGTTTGGAACTCTTCCACCTGCTCGTGGAATCTGAAGGAGTTAGGGAACATAATAACTGGTTTCGCTTCCTTGAAGTATGAACTGAAAGTTGAGACGATTTTTTTTCCCCTGAATATTTGAGACGATTTTGATAAACCTTTTACAGTTACTCTTTAAATATATATGGTATCATCTCCAACGATTTTGGTACTCTTTTCAAGATAATATCAAAAGATTTTAACCCGCCCCGTCCCGACCACTTTTTGACCACTGGTACCCCCCAATCCCGACCATTTTTCGACCCTTTTTTTTTTTTTGCTAAAACTTTCGCTTTTGGTGAGAAACATCGAAAATTCATAGAGAAATCGCTCACCTGAGGTTTAAAATACTCATTACAGGTAGGAGAGCCTCCTTACCTTACTGGGTTTTCTATCAGGCTGGCACCAAAGAAAACGAGTTCTATGGGAGGATAACTATTTCACACCACTCATAAACGGTATTTATTTATTTACTGTTACGAATTTATATGTAGTACAAGAGTATATTGGTTTTCAAGCAGTAATATAGGCATTATAAACATTGTTTCACTCACTAATACCTGCCCTTTTTTTGCCACATTACCTGATCATCATTTCTAACTGTTTCTTCCTCTAATGCTATGTAAAGTTTGTCCTCCACATTGTCATTGATTGGGGAATCACTCTGGCCCTGAATTTCGTACCGTGGCATGACATGGCTATACTGGCCAGGTCACTGATAACAGGTGAATTGCTGAGAAAAGGGCATGCAGGGGGGGGGAGGAGGTCATGCTGAGTAAGGCATTGTCTCTGCCTGGCATCTTGTTGAGGAAGGTGTCCCGTGTATACGTACCAAAAATGACTCGCGAAAATTGAAAATTGTGGAAATTATGAACCTTGCAATTGCAGGACGTTGAAGTACGTCCTCGGGATTAGCTGTGACAAAACGTGAGGACGTGGAAGTACGTCCTCGGGACGGCGCGGGTTAATTAACGCACATAGGAGTGATACCCAGGGAACACCAAAGGTTTTATTCAGCAGAGATATATAAATCATGTTGGTAATGAATAGTGATACATGGTTGAACTGTTACCAGGATTTCAGTAGCACAAAGCGGCAGCAGTTCTGACTCCAGGTTCAGTATCTTTCCTTTTAGCCCGCATCATCTTCAGAACAAAGGACAAACTAATCCATATAAACCCTATACTTTACGTTTTTTTTTTTTTTTTTTTTTAGTTATTGAAGGTTACTCAACACTGGAAAGACCCCCCAATGTGAAGAGATCAGAGGCTGTCTTCGATAATCCTTTAATACGATCATGTCTGCTTTATCTAATCCTCCCTACCGTTTAGTGATTATATTTCCCTCAGAGTAGACCCACACTTTCTTTAATAACGACAGCCATACAGTAGAGATCAATAGTTCCTTTACACTAGTTTGAGCTGTTAAAATATCTTGCCACCAAGTTTATTGTGATAAAACTTGGCCTCAATAGTCCCCAAGACGAGTAAAGGAAATATCTTTGCTGTCAGATGGGGCCAGGATACCAGGAGTTGGAGTGATGCATAGATGACTGTGTGGGCCATTTCACTGGGTAAGCTATTGATAGTTCTCCCATGTTCCTGTTATCTCTTTACTTGCTTCGTGGTCCTACGTCCAGCCATCTTTAGGCGGGAAAAAATTACGTGATGGTGATGGTGATGATATTACAACCTGTTACAACATGTTAACAATTCTTTACCCTATTGTTGCCTGATCTATCTCGTGAAGTGTGGTCTCAGTAAACAATGTCCCCAAATTTTCATGCCTCTGTTCTGTAACAAATGCTTTTCTCCCAGACCACCACACTCTTTCATACCCTCCACACTTTTTCCCTCCACTCGTTCTTGTTCTACCTGTTCTTTCAGCCACACCAAGCACCTCCAATGCTATCGTTACAAATAACAATTTTCCCTGACACCTGACGTGTTACCGAGCCGATGGAAATTACTTACGACCAGAGGACAGATCTGTTGCGAATAACCGGTCCCAGATAGTGAAACTTTGGGACAGTTATTTTAGGTAATCCAAGACGATGTTTGTCAGGCCATGATCTTCTTTAGGTCAGCCTGGGATAATTGAATTGAAGGGAATTACGCGCCATGAAAGGATGAATGGTCTTGTAATTATCCTTATGACACTCAACAGCGTAAAGATTGAATGACAGTAAAATTACGATGAGAGAAATTAATATATAATACTTTACAAGAGATAAAATGATAAAAAGAATATCCATTCAAAATGTTGGAGAAAAGTTTGGGGTCATATACTGCAGGGGACGAAAAAAAAAAATGGAAGGGGAGGGGAAGGGGGAGGGGGAGGGGGAGGGGGAAGGGGGAAGGGGAGTGGGGAAGAAACAAGAAGGAGGAGAAGAAAAGAGAGAGAGGTGAGTCGGGGTAGGAGCTAAGGGGAGAGGGGAAGGAGAATGGGGGAGGTAAAAGGGGGGAGGGGGGAGAGAGGGAGAGGAAAGGCGACACTGTGAGGACAAAGAAAGGAGAGAGAGAGAGAGAGAGAGAGAGAGAGAGAGAGAGAGAGATGTGATGAAAGGGGGAAAGGTGGGAAGAAAAGGAAAGATAGTAGAAAGGGGATGCGAGGAGAGCAATGGCAGGGGGAGACTGAGGAGGGTTTCAGCGCGCAAAGAACAATGGAAGGAAGGGTAATGAAATGTTGCTGAAGGTATGGAAAGGTATGGTCAAACGAAAAGAGGAGAAAACGAAAAGAGTGGAGGGAGAGAGGGAAGGGCAATTGAGATAGTGGCACGATGTTTGCAGGGTAAGACTGAATCATGAAGAGTGGGGAGGCGGCAGGAAAAGGCAGGGGAGAGAAAAAGGTAGGCTAAGAGAAGGTATAGATAGAGGGAGAGAGTAAAGAGGACACAGGGAATGTAATTACACGAGACGAAAGATGAGTAAAACATAAACGGGGGTTGGTGGGAATGACAGGTAAGAGAAGCTAATCAAAGAGAATTGGAGAAGAACGGCAGGGACGATGGAATAGGAAGAAATGAGCGAGGGAGAGGACAAGCGGACACACTGAAGGTAATGATATAAGAGCGGAGAAATATAGAAAGGGGAACGAGGAAAAGAGTGAGGGTGGGGAAGAGAGAGAGAAGAGGAAGCGTTAGCTGCCGTGGAATGAGGACACAAAGAAAGTACATCAGGAAGGGTCTGAATAATAGTGGGAAATAGACAGGAGGAAATGAAAAAGATGGAATCGGAAGGTAAGGCAAAGAATGTGAAGAGTGCAATAAGGAAGAGGGAAAGGGGAAGAAGATGCACTAATTGTAACGGCAGGAAATGATTCACGGAGAACAAAGGGATATGTGGATGAAAGCCGAAGTAAACAACGACCTGCAAAGTTCACAGGAAAAGATAGCAAGACTGAAAAAGTGAACTGTATTTCTGACGCGACAGTGGACAGTGTAGAGGCTATCCTTTAAGAAGGCAAGATAATGGTAGATTTTATGTTCGTTTTATAGGAACATGTCATTGGATCTGTATCTGAGTTCTACTGTATATGCATACGATGACGTTTCAATCGCAAACAACGGTTGTCACTTCTGATTGCATGCCGCGTAAACCTGACGTTCACAACGACGCCTTTTTCATCAACTTTTTTCTTTCTCCGGGCGATTATAATAGGGTTTAGAAGAGATCTCTTCCAGGGTACAGGTTGGAGGCGATTTCAGTTAACACTTTTACTGGATAACGGCTTTCTCTAGCTATTTATTTAGTTAAGGAAAGGTACCTAATATGAAATTGGTTAAATGTGTTTGTGAGAGACAGATATGCTTCGTATTGTATGTGACTAAGATAGCTTTTTATATTACTTGAGATTTAGTTCATGACAAGTCTTTGTAATGCTTATATGTGTTTGTGAAAGTTGGGGTCACTCAGTTAAAACATATTTGTGAGGGGCTAGTGCATGTTCCATGTGTCAGTGATTGAGGGTTGTGTATTACGCTTAAATATAAAGTATATGTTCCATGTGTCAGTGATGGAGGATTGTGTATTACGCTTCAGTATACTTTTTTTAAATTTTTGTAGTATAATTTATTGTGCTCGTAAAAACAATTCTTGTATACGATAAATAGCTTTCCAGTGAGAGCAATATTCCTGCTCCGCTTTGGAAACTGTATAATTATGATTTTTGATGGCAGGGCCTAATGCAGAAACAGAGTAAATTTTGCTTGCAAGACAAGGGAAAGGGACCTGTGTCTGTCACGTGCACCTGTGTCGACGAGACAGTGAGATGGAAGAGTGGACAAAAAAAGTCAGCAGAAATTATGTTGATGGTATGGTATTTAACCTTTTGATTAACAGGGATTCTCGAAGCTAAATAAAGGCACCTGTTATTAGACAAAACTAATACCCATATGCGTTAAGAAAAGCACGAGGAATAAAGTAACCAGTTTCTAACCATCTGAAGGCTCAGCGTTTTCGAAGTTACAAAGAAATCACTTGTTGCCGAAGATTCCTGGCAGCAGTGGCAAGGGAAAAATTGTAATGTATAAGTGTCATATTTTGCAAATCTTTGACTTCTGTAGCCAGTCTGACAAGAGGATGAGAGGACGATGAAGCAGAGAACGGTGAAAGGAGAGATTTGAATTTTCAGCACGTACCGTATAAAACAAGAGGATAACAAGGAGAACCTGAAACCACAAAACAAGTTCTGCATAATAAAACAAAATATATTACTAAAATGGTAAAAATAAATAAGTAAATTAGAAAATGAAACGTCAGTGCACAAATTCACAAAAGAGGAAAGTACAAATGATAATAAAAACATTAAGTTTGGACACTCGAAATAATAATATCTTACAGGGTTTTATCTCCTAGTGGTTGTTGGTGGAGCGCGACCAATATAACCTGCACTGTGCCAGAGTCAATCAAGACAAGGGTAGGGTAGCTCTCTCTCTCTCTCTCTCTCTCTCTCTCTTGTGTAACTACTGACTGCTGAATACTGTGACTTGATTTTATTTCAAAGATATCCCTGCGATGTCTTCTATTATACTCAAATTTACTAGCTCATATGCGCTATTGACATACTTAGGAAAGACTTACCATACTTGGGCGAGATAAATATAGGCTTCGTGAACACCTTCAGTATGAAAGAAATTTTGAAATTAAATTGATGAGTTCAGAAGCAGAAAAAGTAAGCTAAAACTAGTCACTACTTGACTCAAGGGGATAATCTTGCCTCATGTAGTGAATTATTTAGTGAACACACTGTTTAACTCCTCCAACTTAAATTACTCCCTAAGATGTTTTTTTTTCCTTTATGCGAGGAAGAAGGAACCAAAGGCTGAACCCGCAAACGTTTCTTCATAGAAAAATACAAAGCAATACGAAAGAGAACCAAATTCAAGGTCGATTCATTTCGAGATCCCTGGACACACTGCGTTTGAAAGACTGGAGATCATAGAAAGTAGGAAATACAGACAGAGGGAGACAGTTCCAGAATTGACCTGTTGCGTAAATGAAAGACTGAGAGTAAGGTTAACTCTTGCATTAGAGAGCTGGACAGAAAAGGGATGAGAGCTTGCTGCTAGATGGGGGTTATGCACCCGTTGTAGAGGTGGAGGGATGCAAGCAGACAGTTCAGAAGAGCAGTGACCACTGAAGTAGCGATAGAAAAGAGATAAAGAAACAACAGTGCGGCAAAGAGACAGAGGTTGAAGGGAGCCAGTAAGAGGAGGAGAGTTGATGAGATGAAAAGCCTTTGACTACACCCTATTGAGATGAGCTGCATGTGGGGAGCCTCACCACACATGAGAGTTGTACTATAAACAGGGGCGAATAAAACCTGTGTATAAAGTCAACAACTGTGCAGGGGTAAAGAAGGCACAGAGTCGGCTTAGCACACCTAATCTCTTGGAAGCAGATTGTACTAGAGATGAAATATGATCTTTCCAAGATAAGTCCCGTGTGATTGAAACCCCAAGCACATTCAAGGATGATGTAGGATTGAGCTGGATATTATTAAACGCTCGTGGGTACTCCTGTGGAAGGTTTTGATGGGTTGATAGGTGTAAAAACTGAGTCTTTGATGCATTAAAAACAATAAGATTATTTTTATCCCAGCCAGAGATATGAGCCAAGTCAGACATTAGGTGTGCCATAGCCTCATCCCTTGTTTGTTGAAGTAACTGCTGAGATGGACGTTGCAGAAAGTGAATGGCACGGTAAAGGATAGAATCATTAGCGTACGAGTGGATATGATTAGATGTACAGCTTAGAAGATCATCGATGAACAATAGGAAGAGATTTGGCGATATGACAGCCCTGATGAACACCACTGTTGATAGATCTAGGAGAAGAATGATGGCCGTCTACAACAGCAGCTATAGAACGACCAGAAAGGTAGCTATAGATGAAGGCATAAATAGAAGGATAGAAACCATAAGAGGGCAGTTTGGAAATTAAAGATTTATGCCAGACTCGATCGAAAGCCTTTGAGATGTCAAGTGCAATGACTAAGCTTTCGCCAAAGTCCCGAAAGGAGGATGACCAGGAGTCTGAAAGGTAGGTGAGAAGATCGTCCGTGGAGCGTCCCTGACGGAACCCATACTGACGATCAGAAAGAAGGCTTTGATAGGAAAGATGCTTTACAATTTTTCTGTTAAGAATAGACTCCAAAACTTTTGAGACACAGGATGTTAAAGCAATTGGACGATAGTTAGAGGGTTGGGAATGGTCACCCTTCTTTGGGTGTATAAAAACCGCAGAATGCAAAGAATTACAGGCCCATATTCAGGAAATTCAATGGGAATGATGTAGTGCCATAATTTTAAGTATTAGTGTAAGTTAGTATAAGCTAGTATTGTAAGTGTAATCTTAAGTTTAAGTATTGTAAGTATAGCTCATAATTTAACCGTTAAGTTCTACATTTAAGTCTAGTCTTAGTTGGTATTCATAATCTGTGCATGATTCTGCTATTGATAATGCTAAGTCGAGTTTTGATGTGAATATGACTAGTGTTTATGCATAGTGAACCAGCCGATTTCAACAAAGACGTATAAGCGCTGAAATTTTAGTAGGGATTAAAAAACGCCAATGTCATCCTTCATATTCTGATCTGGAGATTTACTTGCCGAAGTTAATAGATTTCCCCTTTTGAACTATGCAGTGGTGCTTAAGGGCTGACTGAAGTAAGATCATTGAAGATTGTCATTTGTGAAGCACAAAATTTGTTGTTAAGTTCTGCTTACAGTCACGTAGGCATGTAACCGACACGGATAATAAAACTGATCGAATTCTTAATTAATTTGGCTTCATTTTGATTAAAGTTCCTTTACGCTTATTACCAAAATTTCAACATCGTAAGTCACTTTTCCATGTATGTTGAGTGCAAATGTATCTCTCATATTCCTTGAAGATCTAGTAGAGTCAGTTGTATTACAAAGTAATCAGTTGAAGTTTTAGCCGATTCCTGAATACTGTCTTGATGCTTCTAAAAGGTAAGAAGCCGCGTCAAATAATTCAGATCATCGCTCCTTTTCATCGTTCCAGGTTAGTGCCCGAGCTCTCACCCCCTCCCTTTCTCTCCCCCATGTACTAAGTCATCATATACGTTTGTGAGTTAACCCGCCCTGTCCCGACGACGTATGGGTACGTCACCACGATTTGCATTTGCCAGTCCCGGCGACGTACCAGTACGTCGTGCAATTGCAAGGTACCTAATTTGCACAATTTTCAATTTTTGCACGTGATTTTTCGTATGTATACACGGGACACCTTCCTCTATTCCTGTACAAGAAACCAAGCAGGGACAATGCCTTACACTGCATAACCTCCCCCCTCCCCCCCTCATGCCATTGTCTTGGCAAAGGACCTGTTACCAGTGACCTGGCTGATAAAGTTATTCAGGGCCAGAGTGATTCCCCAATCGATGACAATGTGGAGGACAATGTTTACATAGCATTAGAAGAAGAAACAGCCAGAAATAATGATCAGGTAGTGTGGCAAAAATAGGTCAGGTATGGTGATTAGTTAGTGAGTGAAACAATGCTTATAATGCCTTTATTACTGCTTGAAAACCAATATACTGTCATACTACATATACATTCGTACCAAGTAAATAAATAAATACCGTTTATGAGTGGATAAAATAGTTATCCTCCCATAGAACTCGTTTTCTTTGGTGCCAGCATGTCAGAAAACCCACTCAGGTAAGGAGGAACTCCTACCTTGATTGAGCACCCCAAACCTCAGGTGAGCGATTTCTCTATGAATTTTCGATGTTTCTCACCAAAAGCGAAGGTTTTAGCCAAAAAAAAAAAAATCGAAAATACCTCGGGACTGGGGGATGTCAGAGGTGCGGAAAACCTCGGGACGTGACGGGTTAAATTAGTGATATTTTCCCATGATCCTTCTTGTGCTGAATAATGAGATCATCACTCCATTTCATCATTACAGACGAGAGTTGTGGAGGGCCGTGGCTCGCATCCCAAGGATTCGGGCGTTCTAGCCGCGGTGTAGCCACTGGCATACTAAATTCCCCCCCCCCCTATAGTTCATGGAATCCAAGTGAATATCGGCTGGTCCATTTGTCCATTTCATTACGGTCCATGTGATTATTGATTCTTTTGATTATTGTGTCTAGTTTATGTAAGATTCTTCATTTATCGTGCATTTAGTCTTTGAGATAATTCTTTGGTGATAATCTTTAAGTTCCTTCCCAACGAGTTCGTCAGAGACCACAGGACTATATCCATGTGTATCAGTATTCTTGGGGTATTAATCTAGTGTGTAAAGATACATAATTCTGGAGTTATACTGTAAATCTTCATTACTGAATATTAATTTAGTTCGTGAAGATTCATATTTCTGAAAAGTGTAACAATATTCTTGAATATTCAGTTTGAGAAGATTCATATTTCTGTTGATATAGATCCTCATTATATTGTATTTAGTATCATTCCCAGTTTGAAGAGTAATCTGTATCTCAGTTCTTAATACTTAGTAAATCTTAGTTTAAGTCATTTTGAGTTTGAATTTTGCTATCCTCTAAGGAATAGTATAGACGAGATTGAGTGGACCGCAAGGTGTGCTATAATATCTAACTGCTCACACCCTATTTCTCTTAATCCCTAAAATTCTCTAATATGATCACGCTACCCCATTTTCCATAATCTCTAAAATTCCCAGCATCATACTGGTGGCGTATCTAAAAATTTCCGTCGTTACAATGAGCTTCATTTTGTGGAACATCCATGTAATTAACTATAAGGGAAAGGATATTAAAAACGAAAAACAATTATTTATACTGCACCTTTAATTATACGGTAATTAAGGTTTAAAATTCATCAAGAATATTTCTAAAGATAAATGTGATTACGATCATAATTTTATGAAAACTTGCAAGAATTTTGTATTAACTTGTAATTTTTGACAGTACTGCTGGAATACTGAAACAAATATTTCCCTAAATTATAGTTATAATTAAGAGATTAGTGTGAAAAATATTATTGTGTTTGCATTTTTGTGAATATGTCCTTAAAACAGTGTTGTCATTAAAATTTTTGGAAAATCTGAAGAAATCTCTAGATTCTTTTGTCAATTTCTCAAAATAAATTTAAGCATAATGAGCTATTTTTTATGCAAGAAAGAAGGAACCAAAGGTCAGAAGTCCGAAAGATTTTTTCCTCCAAGGAAAATGAGTAAAGACAAGATAAAAGAGACCCAAGTTCATGATCAATTTATTTCGAGATACCTGGACACATTGTTTCAAAGACTGGAGATCATAGGCAGAAGGAAATATAGAACTAAGGAGACAGTTCCAGGGTAAACCTGTTGCATTCATGAAGGATTGGAAGTAACGGTTAAATCTTGCATTATTGAGGTGGACATAAAAGTGATCAGAATTTGTTGCTGAACTGGTGCTATGCACCTGCCGAAGTAGTGGAGGGATCCAAGCAAACTGTTCAGAGGAACAGTGACCACGGAAGTAGCAATAAAAATGAGATAAAGACGCAGCAGTGCGGAGAACAGACAAAGGTTGAATGGAACCAGTAAGATGAGGAGAGTTAATGAGATGAAAAGCCTCTTTCTTTTTTTTTTTTTTTTTTTATGCGAGTAAGAAGGAACCAAAGGCTAGTATCCCGCAAACAATTCCTTCTAAGAAAAAAAAAATACAAAAGTGAGCCAAATTCAAGATCTGTTCATTTCGAGATGCCTGGACACACTGCATTTGAATGACTGGAGATCATAGGAAGTAGGAAATACAGAAAGAGGGAGACAGTTCCAGAGTTGACCCGTTGCATAAATGAAGGAATGGGAGTAACGGTTAACTCTTGCATTAGAGAGTTGGAGTCCACCTTGTTCAGAAGAGCAGTATTTGGGGAGCCTCCCCACGCATGAGAGTTCTACTCTGCACATGAGCGAATAAAACCAGTCTATAAAGTCAAAAACTGTGCAGCGATAAAGAAGACACAGTCTGCTCGACACATCTAATTTCTTGGAAGCAGGTTTTATAAGAGAGTTCATGTGATCTCTCCGAGAAAAATCAGGAGGAAACGAAACCCCAAGGATGTTTACAGATGACGCAGGACTGAGCTGGACATTGTAAAAAATTAAAGGATACTCCTGTAGATGATTTTGTTAGGTTGAAAGACGTGAGAACTGACTTTCTGATGGACTATGAACAACAAGATTACTTTTACCCAAGTCAGATATACGAGCCAAGTCAGACATTAGGTGTGCTATAGCCTCATCCTTTGTTTGTTGAAGTAACTGCTGAGATGCACGCTGCGGGAACCGAATGGAAAGGTGAAGGGTGGAATCATCAGCATATGAGTGGATAGCATTAGATTTACAGCTTAGAAGGTCATTGATGAATAGAAGGAAGAGAGTTGGTGATAGGACAGAGCCCTGAGGAACACCATTACTGATAGATCTAGGAGAAGAACGGTGGCTGTCTACAACGGCAGCTATAGAATGACCAGAAAGGAAGCTATAAATGAAAGCACAGATAGAAGGATAAAAACCATAAGAGGGCAGCTTGGAAGTTAAAGATTTATGCCAAACTCGATTGAAAGCCTTTGAGATGCCAAATGCAATGGCAAAGTTTTCACCAAAGTCTCTAAAGGAGGATGACCAGGAATCTGAAAGGTGGGTGGGAAGATTGCCAGTGGAGCATCCCTGATGGAACCCATACTGAAGATCAGAAAGAAGCTTGTGATAGGAAAGGTGCTTTAGATTTTTTTTTTTTTTGTTAAGAATAGGCTCTTAATCTTCTGCATACAGGATGTTAAAACAATTGGGCAATAGTTAGAGGGTTGGGAATGGTCACCCTTCTTCGGGACTGGCTGAATGAGAGCAAACTTCTAGCAAGAAGGAAAGGTACAAATTGATACAAAAAGGCAAAAGAGTTTATGTAGGCACGGTGTGATCACAAAAGCACAGTTCTTGAGGACAACAGGGGGAATCACATCAGAGCCATATGCCTTGTTAGTACTAAAGCCAGTGATGGCAGAAAATACATTAATTGAAAAAAATTTAATGTCATCCATGAGGAAGTCAGAGGGGGGAAGTGATGGAGGAACAGCACCAGAATCATCTAAGCTGGAACTGGAGGAGAAAGTCTGAGCGAAGTGATTTGCTTTATCAGTAGAAGAAATAGCTAAAGAGCCATCAGAGTAGAAAAGACTAGGGAAGGATGATGAGGTAAAGTTGTTAGAAAGTTTTTTTTGGCAAGTTGCCAGAATTCGAGTTGAAGAGTTGAGAACATTTGATATGGATTAAATTATTTTTAGCAAAGCGAAGAACAGACTTATCACGATTCTGAAACATAAAAAAGATGAGATTCAGGGGCTGGTTGGCTCTGATGCCATTTATAGGCTTTCTCTTTGTTGTGGACAGCATTGGAACAAGCATGATTAAAATAAGGCTTTTTTGCAATAGTCAAAAATATGAGAAAGGAATGTATGCTTCCATGCCTGAGAGAAAACCTCCATAATGTGCAAGGCACACTCAAATGGCTCCCGACCATGGAAGCAGTAATCATTCCAGGGAAAAATCAAAGAAGTACTGTCTGAGCATCTTCCAATCAGCAGCTCCAAAGTGCCACAACTGATGTTTCTTTGGAGGGTCCACAGGCCGGACTGGAACCATAGGACAGGTTAAGGTAAAATGGTTGTGATTGGAGGAGCCCAATGGAGAAGAAAGAGTCACTGTGTAAGCAGAAAGATTAGTTGTAGGAGAGGTCAAGTATGTTGGAACTCTCTCCAATGCAGTCAGGGATATGGGTAGGGTGCTGTACAAACTGCACTAGGTCATTAAGGATAGAAAAGATGTAGGCTTGTTCACCAGGTGGATCAGTGAAAGTAGAGGAGAGCCAGAGGTGGTGGTGAACATTGAAATCTCCAAGAATGGAGATTTCAGAGAAAGCAGAAACAGATAGGATGTGTTTCATCGTAGAAGTAAGATAGTCGAAGAATTTTTCATGGTCAGTAGAATAAGCGAATAGGTGAACGCCACATATATTTTTAGTCAGAGAATGACAGGAAAGCTGAAGCCAGAGAGTGTAGAATTCAGAAGTATCAAGTTCATGAACACGAGGGCAAGATAAGTCGTTGCGTGCATATACACAACAGCCACCTTTGGCTTTGAAATGAATATAGAAAAAGTAGGAGGATACAGAAAAGGGTTTGCTCTCAGTTGCCTCAGAGAGCTGAGTCTCAGTTAGGAAGAGAAGATGAGGTTTAGAGGAGGGGAGGTAGTGCTCAACAGAGGGAAAGTTGGAGGAAAGGCCACGAATGTTGCAGAGATGAAGAAGTGAGTCAGATAGTGGTTCCAGGCAGCTCGTTGTGTCGTCACCGGGAGAGGGGTGGATGGTGGGGACATTTATGGTCCCCCCCCCTCCCTGGGGACTCCAAGGATTGGATATTTGATGCCATTTTTTTTCTTTTTTTTTTTTTTTGAATAAGAAGTGTAGTGTGTAATGTGCATGTATTTTGGTGTTGACAGTTAGAGAAACTTGTAATGGAGAGCATGCTGGCCTACTCTCTGTGTTACAGAAGCACTGAAAAAGTTCATCAAAGTCGGATGGTCAGGAACTGGCCATATGTACTGTAGAATAGCAATAATGTAGAATAGCAATAATGCAGAAAAACGTCTATGTTATATTACCATTTGGCTGAAGTTCCCCCTGGATATTTATAATTTACATCACATAATCGACGAGAAATTAAGGATTACCAATGAATATATATTGAGTCAATGGTATTTTATGTCATGGGTACTGTCCCATCTCAAATAAAGTCATAAGTTGCATAGGAATAGAATCGTCATCATCACCATCTTGACCATTATCATCATCATCATCACCGTCGTCGTCACCATCACTATCAATGATCAATCATCATCATCATCATCATCATCAATCATCAGTCATTAACAATCATCAGTCATCATCGTTATCGTCATCAATTATCAGTTATCATCATTTATCACCATTATCGTCATCAGTCATCTTCAGTCATGTCATAATCAGTCATCATCGTCGTTGCGGTCACCATCATCATCAATCATCTTCAGTCATGTCATAATCAGTCATCATCGTCGTTGCGGTCACCATCATCATCAATCATCTACATCAGTCATCGTCATCGTCGTTGTCATCATCATCATCAATCATCAGTCACCATCATCATCATCATCATCATCAACATCATCAATCATCCTATCCTTACCTCCCACCAACAGTCATCATCAATCATCTTCATCAATCATCATCATCATCGTCGTCGTGGCCCTCATCATCAATCATCAGTCACCATCATCATCAGTCATTAGTCATCAACATCATCATCATCAATCATCCTATCCCTACCTCCCACTAACAACTAAGGCAGGTTTTGACGAGAATTATAAGACAAAGTAGAGTTTACGTTTGGCCGGAGCACTAAATTTTATGTCATCTGAACAGGAACTCTGCTGATCGTTGGTTACCATGTCTCACATCATGATATCATCTATCAGTCTATTACCAGACATCCCAATCCCGTAAGGGGTGGCCACAAACAAATAGCCTCCACGTCGCCCTATCCAATACCACCTCACTGCCTTGCTCCCGGCTCACACCCACCTCTCTCATAAACCTTTTCACTCCATTCCTCCATCTCATCCTCGGCCTCCCCCTCCCTCTCCCCCATCCACCTCAGTCGCATACACTCTCCTCGTCAGTCTCTCGCTCTCCATCCACTCCACATGGACAAACCGCCTCAGTGTATTTCTCCTAACGCTTGCTATCACATCGGAATCCACACCACAGCCTCCTTGACTTCATCATTTATCAGTCTATCTCTCCATGTAACTCTACATGCTTCTCTCAGATAACTCATTTCCATTGCTCTCACTCTTGACTTGTGTCCTTCCATCAAGGTCCAAGCTTCACTTCCATACGTTAGAGTTGGTATCACAATACTGTCATGCAGTGACTTTTTTACTTCCATGCTCACTTCCCTGTACCTTATCAATGTTTTCAAAGAACCAGCAATCTTTCTTCCCTGTTGTACCCTTTCAAGCACTTCACCCTCTAAACTCATATCACGCTGAGTTAATTCTGCCATCCATTCAACTTGCTTTAGGCCAGTGTCCAATAGCTGTTTATTTCATCACAGCCAACTATATTAATCAAGGAAGCCAAAACGCTGTGTGCTTACAGTGTGGACATGTCAATATCGTCCAGCTCAGTCAGAATACCATGGGAGCATCACTGACTAATCTTGATCGAGATACAGTTTTGTCCTGACTCTCGGTGCTGACAAAATCGAGTATTAACGCCAATGTCAACATTCGATACCAAGATTTTCTATACATGTACACTTTCAACGTCACAAAAAAATTCATCTACTCTCTCTCGAATTAGCTTGTCTGTACTAATTACATAACGTACTTAGGTATTTCTTGGTGGTAGATGGGAGCATCCATCATCCACTCACTTGATGCAGTGCTGCCTACTTCTTCATGTCTGTCATCTTTTATCTGTGTCTCTCCTCCTCTCTTCCTGTTCCTCCAGTCCTTCCTGTCACTGTTTACTACTCTTCTTTCCACTTCTGGTGGCTCTACATTGACTGACAAGCCAAATGGTTCCCCGTAATTCAAGAAACAATTTACAATGCTGGATGGTAACCATATAGCGATATTATCCTGTTAACTTGGTGAAGAGTCGCAAATGCGGCGTCCATCAAGGAACGAAACCTCTACACTAATCCTTCCACCTCGCTATTGCGAGGCACTGTCAGACGCGTGGGATCGTCAGTTCACTACAGTGGACAACCATGCAGGGGCAGTTGCTTGCCTACATTTAATTGGCCCGCTTCATCAGTCAGACTGGGGTAACACTCCAGCAGCAACCACAAATAAAGCATTACATTACCCTCGGGAATACACCCAGCATTTCGCAATAACGATGCAGAGTATGCCAATACGTTAATTACCATAGAGAACAATTAAACAGTTTAAAGGACAGGTGCGCCTTCATGTGCTGACACCGATATAACCAGTCGGCTCCACTACCCGGTTATTCAAACGTCCCTCTGCTCCCTCCACATTCTCCGAAAGGATGATGGTGAGCTGCCGGAGATAAGCATTCCAGAATTGCGATGCAGAGTATGCCAGTGGTTTAATTGCCTAAGAGAGCAATTTAATTAAGTGTAATAGAATAAATTACTCCGTGGTTATGCGTATAAGCTATGTTCCTTGTCTACCTGTAATGGAATAAATTACTATGGCCGGGTAGGTGATAGATATGTCGGTAGAGAGCTGGCCTACAGTTACAGTGGATCCCAGTTCGAATCCCGACTGGGCCAGGGAACAGTTTCGTGATTTGAATTTCGTTAACGTAGACGTTACTGTTCTACATAAGACCGCCGACATGTCGTAAAAATATCCCTGCTAATACCAATACGTCAGTTCTGTATGAGACAGCAATAGCATGTATTCAATATGGACGGTGTGTGTTAGCGCCAAAGGGGTGACATGTGGAGCTGTATAGTACGTTGGAGGACTGTTGAACTTCAGGGAACGGGCAATGAAGCCTAGGCCAAGAGTCGGACACACACTATAGTGTATATATATATATATATATATATATATATATATATATATATATATATATATATATATATATATATAAAATCATCCGTTTGACTGTCCACTGCAGGACCGGCCTATCACGACCGAAATGGGGACGATACAGCCAATGTATCTCTACCAAGTGGCTTAGGTTGTCTAGTGGAGATTGTATGTAGGGAGAGAAGTGCTTGTAAGTGTAATTGTAGTGTTGTATTGGCTTTGGATGCGTGTGTAGTCTGTGAGCAAGTGTAATCGGCTCACGCAAGCTGACTGGGTGCAAGCATAATTTATAGTATGCGACACTGGTTAAACCACAGCACACCTTGTGTCCGCCAAAGCATTACGTGGCCACAAGAACGTTCCCAAAGTTTATTACCCTGGCGGGGCGTGAACCCTCGCTCTTCAGTGTACGAAGAGGCACAATTTACCACTGTACCACAGAGGCTCCATATATATATATATATATATATATATATATATATATATATATATATATATATATATATATATATATATATATATATATATATATATATATATATATATATATATATATATATATATATATATATATATATATATATATATATATATATATAAACACAGAGCTCTGCCACTCTCACACTTTAAATACAATGTCGCGGTTGCGTGAAGTGAGCCTTTGGCATTAAGTAGGAATGAGTCTCCTTGGCTACTGTACCATCTTTAATCAAGTTTGGCCTTAAACTGTCATCTCTTCGTCACTGATGTTGAGATGTAGCGATAGATTAACAATAGAATACAGTGCCAGTAACAAAGAAGTTTTTTTTATGTGAGGAAGAAGGAACCAAAGGCCGCGACCCCGCAATAACTGTTCCTTCCAAGAGAAAAACAAAATAAAAGAGAGAATCAAATTCAAGATCCGATCATTTCGAGATGCCTGGACACACTGCGTTTGAAAGACTGGAGATCATAGGTAGTAGGAAATACAGACAGAGGGGGACAGTTCCAGAGTTGACCTGTTGCATAAATGAAGGGCTGGTAGTAACGGTTAACTCTTGCATTAGAGAGCTGGACAGAAAAGGGATGAGGGTTTCCTGCTAGACGGGTGCCACACGCCCATCGTAGAGGTGGAGGAATGCAAGCAGACAGTTCAGAGGAGCAGTGACCATTGAAGTAGCAACAGAAAAGAGATAAAGATGCAACACTGCGGCGAAGAGACAGAGGTTGAAGGGAGTCAGTAAGAGGAGGAGAATTTACCCACCGACTCCTGTTGACATATATATACATCCGAACGTTTTGTCACTGTGACTCCTGTTGATGTGTATATATGAGCCACAATTGCAAGGTCTGTCATTTGCACAGTTTTCAAATATAGTGAGTGATTTTTGGTACGTATTCACGGGACACCTTCCTCTACCAGATGCCAGGCAGGGACAATGCCTTACCCAGCCTGACCTACCCCCCCCCTCACGCCATTGTCTCGGCAATTCACCTGTTACCATTGACCTGGCCAGTAAAGACATGACGTGCCATGGTACAAAATTCAAGGCCAGAATTATTCCCCAATTGATGACAATGTAGAGGACAAAGTTTACATAGCATTAGAGGAAGAAACAATCAGAAATGATGATCAGGTAATGTCGCCAGAAAAGGTGAGTTGTGTTCATGTGTCTGGTGAGTGAAATAATGCTTATATCGACTATATTGCTGTGTGAAAACCAATATACTCTTGTACTATATATAAATTCGTACCAAAAAAATAACTAAATACCGTTTATGAGTGATGTGGAATAGTTACCCCTCCCATAGAACTCGTTTTCTCTAGAGCCTGAGAAAACACAGTTAAGAGGTACTGTTACATGTATCCGGTATTTTATACCTCAGGTGAGCGATTTCTCAATGAATTTTCAATGTTTCTCACCAAAAGCGGAGGTTTAAGCCAAAGAAACATTTTTTCCAAAATCTGTCAGGATTGGGGGGGGGGGCAATGGTGGAAAATCGGTCAGATGGGGCGGGTTAATGAGACAAAAAGCCTCTGACTCCACCCTGTTGAGAAGATCTGTATGTGGGGAACCTCCCCACACATAAAAGTTATTCTCCTCACAGGGGTGGATAAAACCCGTGTATAGAGTCAACAATTGTGCAGGGGTAAAGAAGGAAGGGAGTCGGCTTAGCACACTCAATCTCTTGGAAGCAGATTTTACAATAGATGCAATAACATCTTTCCAAGATATGTCCCTAGTAAATGAAACCCCGAGCATGTTCAAGGATGATGCAGGATTAAGCTAAATATTATTAAACATCAGTGCGTATACCTGTGGACGATTTTGCCTGGTTGATAGGTTTAAGAACTGAGTCTTTGATGCATTAAAGACAACAAGATTATTTTTACCCCAGTCAGAGATACGAACCAAGTCAGACATTAGGGGTACCATAGCCTCATCCCTTGTTTGTTGAAGTAACTGCTGAGATGGACGTTGCAGGAACCGAATGGAAAGGTGAAGGATGGAGTCATCAGCGTATGAGTGGATAGGGTTAGATGTACAGCTTACAAGGTCACTGATGAATAAAAGGAAGAGAGTTAGTGATAGGACAGAGCCCTGAGGAACACCACTGTTGAGAGATCTAGGAGAAGAACGATGGCCATCTACAACATCTATAGAATGACCAAAAAGGAAGCTAGAGATGAAGGCACAAATTGAAGGATAGAAACCGTAAGAGGGCAGTTTGGAAATTTAATATTTACGCAAGACTCGATTGAAAGCCTTTGAGATGTCAAGTGCAATGGCAGAGCTTTCGTCGAAGTCCCAAAAGGAGGATGACCAGCAGTCTGAAAGGTAGGTGAGACGATCGCCAGTGGAGTGTTCCTGACGGAACCCATACTGACGATCAGAAAGATGGTTGTAATAGGAAAGATGCTTTAAAATTTTTCTATTAAGAATTGACTCGAAAACTTTTGAAATACAGGATGTTAAAGCAATTGGACGATACTTAGAGAGTTGATAATGGTCACCCTTCATTGGGACTGGCTGAAAGAGAGCAAACTTCCAGCAAGAAGGAAAGGTACAAGTTGACAGACAAAGGTGAAAGAGTTTACCTAGGCAGAGAGTAAGAACAGAAGCACAGTTCTTGAGAACAACAGGAGGGACTCCATCAGGCCCATATGCCTTGTTAGTATTGAGGCCTGTGATGGCAGAATATACATCAGCTGAAGAAATTTTAATGTCAGCCACGAGGAAGTCAGAGGTGTGGAAGTGAGGGAGGAACAGCACCAGAATCGTCTAAGGTGGAATTGGAGGAGAAAGTCTGAGCAAACAGGTCTGCTTTATCAGTAGAAGAAATAGCTACAGAGCCATCAGAGTAGAAAAGAGGAGGGAAGGATGATCAGGTAAAGTTGTTAGAAAGGTATTTGGCATGGTGCCAGGAGGAGCGGGAAGAATTCGAGTCGGAGAGCCGAGAGCATTTAGTACGGATTAAGTTATTTTTAGCAGAGCAAAGAACAGACTTAGCATGATTCCATGTAGAAAAGTATTCAGGGGTGGGTTGGCTCTGGTACCTTTTATAGGCCTTCTCCTTGTTGCGGACAACATTAGAACAAGCGTGATTAAATCCAGGCTTTCTTGCATTAGTCAAAGGATATGAGAAAGGAATGTACTGTATGCTTCCATGCCTGAGAGAATAACCTCCGTAATGCACAAGGCACACTCAGATGGCTCCCGGCCATGGAAGCAATAATCATTCCAGGGAAAATCAAAGAAGTACTGCCTGAGGGCCTCCCAATCAGCAGCTCCAAAGTGCCACAGACGATGTTACTTTGGAGGGTCCACAGGCCATACCAGAGCAATGGGACAGGTTAAGGTGATTATGTTATGATTGGAGGAGCCAAACAGACAGAAAAGAAACAGTGTAAGGAGAAGGATTAGTTGTAAGGGATGTTGGAGCTCTCTCCATGGCAGTCAGGGGTAGGAGTAGGGTGCTGTACAAGCTGCTCTAGGTCATTAAGGGTAGAAAAGGTGTAGGCTTGTTCACCAGGTGGATCACTGAAAGGAGAGGAGAGCCAAAGGTTGTGGTGAACATTGAAATCTCCCACAATGGAGATTTCGGAGAAAGGAGAAATAGAATGTGTTCCATCGTGGAAGTAAGATAGTAGAAGAAATTTTTATAGTAGAATTAGGAGATAAGCAAACAGTCTAGATATATTTAGTCAGAGAATGACAGGAAAGCCGAAGCCAGAGTGTAGAGGATTCAGAAGAATCGAGTTCAAGAACATGAGAGCAAGATAAGTCATTGTGTATATATACACAACAGCCACCTTTGGCTTTGAAATGAGTATAGAGAAAGTAGAAGGATACAGAAAAGGGTTTGCTGTCAGTTGCCTCAGACAGCTGAGTCTCAATTAGGAAAAGAAGGTGAGGTTTAGAGGAGGAGAGTTGGTGCTCAACAGAGTGAAAGTTGGAGGGAAGGCCACGAATGTTGCAGAAATGAAGAAGTGAGTCAGACAGTGGTTCCAGGCAGCTTGAGTCATCACTGGGAGAGGGGCGGAAAGTGGGGGCATTTATGGTCCCCTACCGAGGACTCTGAGGCTATGTATTTCGCAGCCATGTTACTTTTCTGAATTTTGAAAAAGGAAGTGCAGTGGGTACTGTGCATGTAGTTTGGTGTTGATAGAGAAACTTGTATTGGAGAGCATGCTGGCCTACTCTCTGTGTTACTGAGACACTGAAAAAGTTCAGCAATGGGGGATGGTCGGGAACTAGACCCGAGGGCTGATGAAACGGGAGCTCCAGCTCTCCCTGTCATCAGCTTTCCATCCACCTTGGGAGTACTGCCCTGCTCTACTGGTGCTACAGTCTACTCCTCCTGGGATAATTTACTCTTTGGTTACACGCATAGGCAAGGATCGATGTCTACCTGTGATGCACTAAATTACTGTAGGAGGAAAGGCGTGGTCGAGTCTGTAAAAAAGTGGCCTTCATTCCCGATCGACTCAGGTTCGAATCCTGGCTGGGGGCAGGGAACAGGTTAAAGATTTAAATTTGTTAAAGCAAACTTTACTGATCTTCCATATGACCCGCTGACATGCTAGAACGCCCTCTCTAAAACAAATATATTTGTCCTGTTGAAGACAACTCTAGCATGTATTCAATACGGACGGTGGGTGTTAGCGCTGAAGTGGTGGCATGTGGAGGTGTATAATGCATAGCAGGACTGCTGGGCTACAAGGAACGGTTACCAAAGCATGTGTCCGGAGTTGGACACACACACACACACACACACACACACACACACACACACACACACACACACACACACACACACACACACAAAGAACAGAGCTACTCACACACCTTGAATACTGAGTCGTAGTTGAGTGAACCAAGTCTTAGCTATGAGGTAGGAATGCGTCTCCTTGGGTACTATACCACTTTTTTCAACTTTGCCTAAAATGGACACCTCTTCTCCTTAAATGTTGAGTTGCAGCACTAGATTAATGCTAGAATATGGTGCTAATCAAGAAGAAGTGAAGGGATATATTACTAGGTGGCTAAGGGCATATGCTACGTTGACTGTGCTCCTGTGATGGAGTGAACGACAAAAGCAGCGTGTTTTTCAGGCGAAGGAGCTGTGCCAGTCTCACATCTTGAATATCATACAGTCTAAGACACAACTATCTTCCCAAAGTTTGACGAATTATAGCGGAAAAATCGAAACAATTGAAACACGCACTACTGTAGTTGATATGGGTTTTTCAATGGATTTTGCCAGATGTAAATTTCCTATAGACGGAACTGGGAAGATAGCTGTGTCTTAGATTGTACTTTGATGGCGAGAAATGAACCTTAGCTATGATGTTGTAAGAATGAGACTGCCTACTTCTTCCTTTACCTTCATCTTATTTTTCCTTTCTTCTCTTTCTATTTCTCCCATCCATCCTATCACTTTTTATCATCCCTCGTCTCACTTTAGGTGGTTCTACACTTAGTGACAAACCTAATGGTTTCCTGTTACCCAGGAAACCTTTTATAACTGTGGGTGGTAACCATATACCCTAATAACAGGGTGATGTGGGGCGGTCTGTGGTGCCCCAGTTAACTTAGTGGAGAGACGCATGTGCTGCGTCCCTCCGGGAACTTAACCTCCACACTCTTCCCCGCGCCTCGCTGTGGTAAACAAAGGTACTGTCTACTTCAAGGAAATATTACTTTGCCGCATAGGATGGCCCTGCAGGGTGGCTACTTCCGTGCGGTTGATGGGTCTGCTCGGCCAGACAGATAGGAGTTACTCCTCAACAAGAACAAGAACAACAACAACAACTCACATAATCGCTGTCCATTATTCGCCCATGAAGGAAATTTGTTTGCCCATTCCAAGTCTTACAAAACTGGAGAGTGGATTTGCCTATTAACCAAGGAGATAATTCCTACCTCTTAATCTAAGATTCATCATATTTCACGCAACCACGACTTTGTATTGATATTTAGGGAGTGTGCTGGCTCCGGCAGATGAACACAAGCCATTTACTAGTGGTTACCCGTACATGCTGGGTTCAGGGTCTGCCCGTGAAGGCACTTTCAAGTTCTGCCATTAATCAACGCAGTGACCAAGTGGTCAACGTTGCCAACTGTGGAGTTACTGGCCAAAGAATGCCGGGGTTCAAATCCTGGTGCGGGGAGCTGGCGCTTCGTGAGTCAGGATAACATGTATAGGAGGTAAAAACCCATCACTAGTTGAAAGGCCTTAGTTACAGAGTACCTAAGATAAATGTGATAACTTGGATGATGATGTTGGTTTGTTTCTAAGACAGTGAATAACCTGCCATAGGCTTAAAGATCAAAGTTGTAGAGTACTTAGTGTGACATCTACAGACAGCAACTGTGACAACCTGGATGATGCAGTGGCTTTGTGTCGCAGGTTAGTGACTGCATAACCCGTTGCAGGCTCAAAGGCCTAAATTGCTGGGGGAGCACCACGGCTAAGCACTACATGGCTTCTGCTTCTACAGTTACCTTATAAATTTTACCCTTGAACCCAGGACGAATCTCATATTACATTCCGTCGGTCAGGCTGCTATATACAGTAAAAACAGTTTGATTGGTACTGTAGGGGGAGGGCTTCACGCGGTGGCACCGATTTACAGTGTGGCTCATCTGCCCACGTACACAAACGTCTCTCAACTGTCTCCCTGTCCCACCAAGACAAGGCAGGTGGACTGTCAGAAAGTGATATCCTCAGCCTGCAGTCCACTGGGCTCACATTTCACCTATTATTACCGTACCACTTTAGTTTAATTGACTTATTTTAGCGGAGTTGACTGATTTCCCACAATACACACAGACATGTCATAAAAACACCCCTTCTAATGCCAGTGTGCCACTTTGGAATAAAACAACCCTGGTAAATGTTCAGTATAGACGGTGCGAGAGGAGGGGAAAAAGTGAGAGGGGAGGGAGACAGCAGTGGGGAGGGAAAGGAGAGATAAGGGAAGGGTGGGGAGGAGAAAGGAGAAAAAGAAGGGAAGGAAGAGGGAGAGAAAGGAGAAAAGGAGAAAATGGGTCGTTCCAAGGGGGGAAAAGATGGGAGGGAGAGGAAGAGGGGAGAGGAGGGGAGGGAGGAGGAGGGGTGGGGGATGAGAAGAGTGGGAAAGGAGAGAGGAAAACAAAAGGATAAGAGGGAGGGGAGAGAAAAATGAGGGAGGGAACGTCGGTGGCATAGAGGGAGACGAGAGAAGACAGAATGAAGGGTGAAGGGGAAAGGGGAGGGGGTAAGTGAAGGGGAGGAGAGAGGGAGAAAGGGTAAGAGAGGGGGAAGGAGGGAGAGTAGTGGAGGGAAATATGTGGAAAATTTCTCTCCATTCTCTCCTTTCCCTCCCATAACCTCCACCCTCTCCCTCCCTCTCTTTCTTCTCTCCGTCTTCCCTCCGCATCCCTGTCCTGTCTTCCTTTTCTTTCTCTTTCTCTATCGTCCCCTCATCCACCTCCTTCTCTTCCTCCTCTCTAACCTCTACTTCTTTCTCCTCCCTCCTCCCCCTCCCCTATTTCCCTTCTTCCTCTTCCATCCCCCCTCCTCTCTCCTCCCCTCCCCTTCTCCCTCCCTCCGCTTACGTAACCTGACCAGTAAAAATCTACCATATATTTTATTATATATATATTTTTTAATACCCCGTGTTGCGAGTATGTAGTGCCGTCACTCAAGCCTGTCTGTCTGCCTGTCTGTCCAGCTGTCTGCCTGCCTGTCTGTCTGTCCACTTACCCTCTCATCGACAGGGCAACTCTAGTGCTCACTTCAGGTAACATCAAATGATTATATATGGGTGTGGGAATAGGAGACCGAGACTGTTATTACTGGTACCATTGACCCCCTGCCTGTCTGTTTGTCTGCCTGTCTGTTTGTCCACTAACCCTTTCATCGTCAGGGCAACTCAAGAACTTGTCAAATAGTGGTATTCAATGAGTGATCACAGGAGGCTATGATTATTAATTCTGGGCACATTAGCTTATTGTCTATCTTCTGTCTAAATGTCTGCCCGTGTCTGTCTGCTTGCTTGGCTGTCTGTCTGTGTATCTATTTGTCTGTCTCTGTCCAACTGCATGAATTTCTGTCTGTCTGTCTGTCAGCGTTTCTCTATGACTTGGCTCTTATTATTAAAGCCGATCACAGAAAAGAAAAGGAAAAGGAATAGAGAGAAAAAGCATACAGACTGGGGGAAACAAAATATATCTGAGAGAGAGAGAGAGAGAGAGAGAGAGAGAGAATAGAAGAGAAAGAGGGAAGACCAAAGGGAGAACGATGAGGGCTGAACAAATGGAACGAAAACGAAAATGGATATGAAAGAGAGAGAGAGAGAGAGAGAGAGAGAGAGAGAGAGAGAGACTCAGTCCTAGTAAACCAGAGAGAGAGAGAGAGAGAGAGAGAGAGAGAGACTCAGTTCTAGTAAACCACGCAGTTAATATATCTTCTATATACAGTCTTTATTAACACTTTGAGAAACTTCAGGAAAAATAAATGGGCTGTACGAATATTTGAATTAAAAATGCTACATCAACAGGAGTCCAATTATCAACCGTTCCGGAGCTACAAGCATTGATGGCCTTGTGGGTGAATTACGAGGGAGGCCACTTTGTCCCTCAGCCCACCAGTACTTGTAACGGCTGACAACTGGACCCATGTTGATATAGCATTTATCGCTCAGAGTCAGCACAAGATTAACCACCTGAAGTTTGCCACACATTTCCCAAGACTCCTGGTATATCAAAGCCAAGCAGGCGTTTTCCCTTCCCCAGTTTTATTAAGTGTACATCTATTCGTTCTGTATTCAGGTAAAATCAGCACTATTGTTGACATATCCATTAGTCCAATAGTCTGCACAAGTCCTTCACTGTGATAAGTAACACAGTTATTTAGAACATAATGAAAAGCTTTCAAGTACTAATTCTCATTATCTACCTGTAATGTACGGTATACATATATATATATATATATATATATATATATATATATATATATATATATATATATATATATATATATATATATATATATATATATATGCACAATAAAACAAGAAAAAATGTTTGATGGTACAAAAGAACATGATGGGTGTCAGCAGGAATTAATATATTTTGGTCGGTGCCCCTGTCCCTCCTCACATCACCATTTTTTGCGCCGTGACGGGCTGGACGTGGCGGCAGGGCCCCAGCCAGCCGTGTGCAGCTTTGTTTTGTACACAACCAGGCCAGAGAGACGCATTAACCCCGGCCGTGTGGGTGACGTCCCCTTTAGATTTTCTTGGTGCGACATAATAATATAATTCAGCTTAGGAAATGTCTCTCGTTTTTAGATGGTAATTTTGATGTGCTTCCTACCCCTTCCCAAGGTGCCTACTTTGAGTGACAAGTGGTTTCCTGTAACGCAACAAACCATTTGCTCACTGAGTGGAAACCATATAACCAAATAATGGGGTGAAATGAAGCCTATTATGATGAGCTTGTTAGTGGGTGGAGAGACGCAAATGCTACGTCCATCCAGGAACCAAAGCTCTACACGTTTCCCCACGCCTCGCTGAGGCCTCGTGCTATTAACCGCAAGGGAATTCCGGGATAGACCTGCAGGGACGATTGCTTGCCTACGGTTGATGGGTCTGCTCGGCTAAACAGTCTTGGGTTGTTCTACTAGTACTACTGATACCAAACCCGTATCGAACCCAACGAGCCTTAAAGTTTTGTATCAACTCAACTGAATCATCATAAGAGGGCAAAAATAAATTGAGACATTTCGGGGCTCAATACTAACAATATATAAAGAAAAAGTCAAAGAACATTAGAAATTGTTGACCCCCCCCCCCACACACACACATAAAATAAAATCAAAGTATTCTCTTCTGTGCAAGGATGTAGGTACCAAAGGCTAGAAGCCGGCAAGATTGTTCCTTCCTAGATTTAGGAAAGCAGCTGAGGGACGTTTGTATAACTAGGCAGTTGAGCCACTTGGTTATATCGGTGCCACCACGTGAAGGCGTCCTTCTCCGGCACAACTTACCATTATAAACATGTAAATGAAATGTCAAGCAAGTACACCATCTAAGAGAGAAACTCTCACCTTTTTCCTACCTTTAGAAAAAAGAAAATCCACAACAGACCAGAAAAAACAGCTTCAACTAAAATGTCAATAACTTTGTTCCTTCAGTGAAACGAGAAAGGAAATAGGTCCAAAATACTGATACCTGTTGCTAAACCCTTTCCTCCCCTTAAGGAAAGTGGAAGAATTGTAGGTGGAACAGTTTTATTATCCAGAAAACAAACATGATCTCACTGCCTTCCACTCATCCCCCATCAAAAGAATAAACATACACGCAAACACAGAAAAAAAGTAAACACACACACACACACACACACACACACACACACACACACACACACACACACACACACACACACACACACACACAAACACACACACACACACACACACACACACACACACACACACACACACACACAAGCAAGGAAACCAGCTTGAAATTGTGGACATAAAAATCCTAAGCCCATCCCAGTTGCTCTCCCTTTCCTCGCCCCTCCTAAAATTCTCTTTCAATCTCTCTCTTTTCCTACCTCCCCCTCTCCTTCCCCTTCTCTTTTTTCCCTCCCTCTTTATCTCTCCCTCTATCTTCAGAATCTATTTCTCTCACTCCTTCCCCTTCCCCCCTCTACTTATTTCTCTCTCTTCCCTGACTCCTGACCTATTTCCCCACCCTCATCTCTCTCTCTCTCTCTCTCTCTCTCTCTCTCTCTCTCTCTCTCTCTCTCTCTCTCTCTCCTAAAAAAAAAAATCTACCTACTGTACCTTCAAGAAACATTATGCTAATTTCACAGATTCATGGCTGTTATAAAATGGGATGTTACACCTCAGGCTATGCAAATGAGGCGCCGTAACTTATTCAGTGTTCCCTGGTAGATGGGTAATTGGCTTCGATTGGATCCGTTCCGCCACTCAGAGGAGGAGAGGGGTGCTTCGCTGCTTCATTTTCTCTGCTTCTGCTTCCCATATACTACTTTGATTTAACATTCTTCCTCTATTGCCTTTTCTTCTTATTTTTCTTATGTTTATCAGTATATGGGTTATCCAGTTTGACATATCTAGTTTGATTACTCATGGGGAGGAGATGGGTGCTTCGTGGCTTCATTTCTGAGCTCCTGTTTCCTCTGAACCTTTATTCTCCCTCTTTTCTGTGGGTCCTTTATTTTTCGTATGTTCTCTGGTTTGGGATATTCGGTTTGACTGGCTAGGCTCAGCTACATATGGGGACAGATGGGTGTTTTGCTGCTTCGTTTGATCGAATTCTACACCTTATGATTTAGGTCTTTTCCTTATAGTTCTTATTTTATCCTTATTTCGTGACATTCCCTAGTGAATGGTAATTCACTTCTACTGCTCCATTTGGGTACTCAAAAGGAGGTGGTAACTGTTTAGTTGCTTCCTTTTTATCGCATTCCATTTCATGCTAATAATTTCTATTACATTTATCTCTAGCCTGATTTTCTTATTTCTATTATTATCCTTGGTAAATGGATGATTTGACTCAGTTGGTTCTGTTCTGCCACTTATAGAGAGGGAGTGGGCTTTTCACTGCTTCATTTTATTGGCTCCTACTTCTCTTGGACTGTTTTTTTATTATATTTTTCTATAGCTCCTCCCGTTTTCTTATTTCTTGTGTGTACCATAGTAAATCGGTAATTCGTTTTGACTGGCTTTATGTGGATACTCATGAGGATAATAGAGGTGCTTCATTGTCTCGTTTAATTGGCTCCTACTTCTCATTTACCGGTTTTGTTTTGTTTTTTTAGTTTTTCATTTTCATAGTCCTTTTCCTTATTTAGTCTATGTTTTCCAGTAGATGGGTAAATCGCTTTGACTGGCTCCATTCCGCTACTCATTGTGAAGAGAGAAGTGCTTCGCTGCTTCGTTTTCTCTGCTTCTACCTCCCATATACTACATTTACTACACATTCTTCCTGTTTTGTCATAATTCCTTATTTCTTTTACGTTTGTCACTCTATGTCTAATTTTGTTTGACTTTCCTGGTATGGTTATTCGGAAAGGAGATGCATGTTCCATTACTTATTCTTTGAGTTTATGCCTCACATGAACCTTTATCTCTGTTTCTATAGTTCTCTTATTTAATTTCTTGTGGGGTAATTCACTTCCACTGTCTGTTCAGCTATTCATGAGGAGGATACAGGTTCTTCGTTGCTTTGCTTAATTGGCTATCACTGTTCATGTGCCCCTTATGTAATTTTCTTGTGGCTTTATCCTCATTTCTTCATACATCTTTTATGCTTCCAAGTAGATGGGTAATTCAGTTTCATTGCTCATTCCAGCTAAGGGAAGGAGATGGGTGTTTCGCTGCTTCATCTGATCAGATCTTACTTCTTAAAAATCTGTTTATTTTTTTCCCTAGCCATTTTATTTTCTCATTATTTCTTCACTATTCCCTGGTAGACGGTTAATTCAGCTTGATTGGGTTTGTTCTGCCATCCGTTCGGAGAAAAATAGCGTTTCTTTGCTTCGTTTCCTTGGCTTTTACTTCCCTTTGATCCCTTTTATTGTATTCTTCTATTCTTGTTTTCTTTTTATTTCAGTCATTCAGTTGGGTTGGCTCCGTTCAGCTACTCTGGGAAGATATGGGTGTTTTTTGCAAAGTATTCTTGGCTGCTACCTAGCATAAAGCTTATTTCTCTGCATTCTGTCGCTTCTTATTGTTTTCTTATCTTTTCTGTTCCTGGATTTTTGTTGATGCTAAGTTTTACTGAAAAGTCTAAACATTCTTCCACACATAACAAGGTAATGCTTCAGTACTTCATTCTTTGTTATTTTGATTCATTATTACTTTTTATATTGCTACTCTCTTCTCTACTCTATTGCCATGCTTCTTGGTAAATGGCTAAATCATTCAATAATCTCTGCTCTACTGTTCATAGAGAGGAGATGGGTGTTTATTGGCTCCTCTTCATGGGCTGTTTTATTTTCTTATTATCTTTTTTTTTTCTTATTTTTTCTAATCCCATGTGTTCGTCAGATGTGTAATTCGGTTTGATTGGTTCCCCCTGATGACTCGTATGTGGGAGGTGGGTGTTTCATTACATCATTTTCTAAGTTTCTGCTTCATTTGGGGCCTTTTTTTTTCGCTGTGGTTCTTATATACTTTAATTTGTTCCATAGTAGATGACCTTAAAGGGTTGACTGGCTCGGTTTGACTGCTCATAGATAGGAGACGGGTGTTTTGCTGCTTCATATTCTTGATATTTAGTTTATGGGCCCGGCATTGTGATTTCACAGATGGCTGGATTTAGATTTCACAGAGCAAATTTTTCGATATGTTGTATAGTGGCAGTGTTATATTTTCAATTTAGACTCACAAGCAAGCCTACTTCCGGTTTAATCCTAACCTAATCTAACCAAACCTAATGCCTCTCGTATATAACATTACGAATCACAGTGCCACTATGGGCCTGCTTTTTCGCCATTCTCACGCTTCTAGCTCTTTTCTTCTAATTCCTTCTAGTTCGTGGATGCCTGTAGATCATTTGTTGATATTAGAA
>NC_136955.1:42530360-42540360 GCF_032717465.1 Coenobita brevimanus
TACAAGATCCACCACATGACCATATGAAAGTAACACCTTCCAGACTCTAAAACAATTGACAATATTCTACATGACTCTGGGAACCGCAACACCTTTTCTTAAGCGATTAATTTTCATGCGACACCTATTTATGTGTGATATTAATGCAAGCTAGTTCGATTTTAACCACTGCAGCGGCTCAGCGGAGGGACACCTTCACGCGGTGGGACTGATATAACTGGGTTGCTCTACTGCACGGTCATACAGTTCCTTTTTAATGCAAGGAAGAAGGAATCAAACGGCAGGAGCCAGCAAATTGTTCCCTCCAAGAAAAAACAAGATAACAAAGAGCCAAATTCAAGATCCATTCATTTCGAGATGCCTGGACACACTGCGTTTGAAAGACTGGAGATCACGGGCAGTAGGAAATACAGACACAGGGAGACAGTTCCAGAGTTGACCTGTTGCATACATGAAGCACTGGGAGTGACGGTTAACTCTTGCATTCGAGAGCTGGACAGAAAAGGAATCAGAGTTCGTTGCTAAACGGGTGTAATGTCCCTCAACGCCCTCCCTATCAATCAAAAGAACATTGGATTTGCACAGAAAGGGAACTTCAGCCTGCAGTCCACTGGGTTTACACGCTACACCTCATGATAATAACACCCTACCGACTCAATGGAAGGGATTCTCACTGACTTAAGAGACTGTAACACCTATTTCTCAGCGACTTCCTTTCCACAGACACCCTTATTCTTTCAGGGTATTATGATTCATTCTTAGATATAATCGCCTTGAGTTTCTGGTAAGTACAGTATGATTAAATATGCATCGTCACCATCAACATCCTCATCACCATCATCATCATCATCATTATTATCTTCCTCCTCCTTCTGTCATCATCGTCATCATCATCAATTATCATCATCAATTATCACCATCATCATCAGCAGCAGCAGCAGCATTATTTTCCTCCTCCTCATCATCATCATCATTATCATCATCATTATCCACCTCCTCCTCATCATCATCCTGATCCTCAATATCATCATCATTATCCTCCTCCTCCTGCTCATCATCATCGTCATCATCATCATCATCATCATCATCATCATCATTCGGCTTGTCTCTTACCCAAAGTCAGGTGAAGCAGTATCTAAGAAGGAAGGAAAAGAAAAATGAAAGCAAGGGAACTAATGAAAAAATATACACAGTGGAATGGGTCGCACTTTCATCACACACCCTTGAAGGCCCTGGAATCCTGACTAAGGTATCACAATCATAAAAGTGTAAATGGTACTACTTTCAGCTTGAGAGAGAGAGAGAGAGAGAGAGAGAGAGAGAACGGGGGAAGGTTGAACAAAAAACGAGGAATGGACTGAAAGGAGAAATAACGAAAAAGATATCTAAAAAAGGAGAGAGAAACGAGAAAAGAAAGACAGAGAAAAACAGAACAGAGAGAGAGAGAGAGTTAACAAGCGCATCTCAAAAAGATCACTGATTATAATACACTTACCGTTTCCTATGACTAACAGTCGGCTGAAATAAAAAAAAAAAACAATAGAAAAAGTGTTGGCAGGCACAACAAACCTCGCCCGACAGCAGTTATTTTATTGCTGTTAAATACTGATTCGTTTCTGTATAATACTGACTCGTTTCTTCCGTTTAGCGTCAGTGCGCATTTAAAGTCTATGGTAATGGCGCAAATGGTTTCAAGTTACGCCCTTCGACAATCCGTGATCTTGTGTTTGACCTTTCAAGGTCATTAAAGGTCACAGGTCATACTGCCAAATGAAAGTCAATATGAGACTTCCTATATCTTGGCAACAGTAAATATTTCTATCTTCAACGAATTTCGAGTTATAGCCCCTGAATAACAGTGACATCGAGTTTGGCCTTTCAAGGTCATTCAAGGTCAAAGTTCTTGGTGCCAAATGAGAGCCCATATTACGAGTTTCTGTATGTTCATAATAGTAAATATCTCCGTCTTCAACCGCTTTTAAGTTACAGTCCTCTGTAAATCCGTGACCTTGATTTTCACCTGTCAGGGTAACTCGACTACCTTCAAAATTTTGTCACCTTCTTTGGGGACCAGTGCCCACATAACCTGAAAGTTTCATGTAATATCATTCAGCCGTTTATCCGTAATCTTGCTAACAAAGAAAGAAACAAAAAACAAACAAACTCAGCCAAAAACAATACCTCTTCGGACTCCGTTCGGGCGAGGTAATAATCCTGATCATGAGAGGGGTAAGAAAATGAATAACAAACGCAGGAGAACATAAAGGTGTAACAGACTAGCTGAATCGGTAAGGAAGGAATGCCACGAAGGAGGGACGGGGCTTGAGGGTTGGGTGCCGGTGTGGGAGAGGGCACGGAGGAGAGGGAAAGAAGCCAAGGGTAGGAGACTAAGGGTAGGGGGATAGGGAAAGACGGGGGAAAAGGTAAAGAGAGAGAAAGAAGGGGACGAGGGAGGGAACATGGTGAGGGAGGTGGCTGGGGAGGAAGGAAGAAGACAATGGGTAGAGGGGTAGGTGGGAGGGAGAAAGGGTGTAAAGAGAGAGAAAGAGAAAGAGAGAGTGGGAGAAAAAGGTGCATGGAGGAGAAACAGGGGGCGAAGAGGGAGGGGGATTGGTGAGGGAAGGGGTATGGCGACGGGAAACAGGTGGGAGAGAGGGGGGGATGCTGGGAGCGAGGCTGACCGTAGAGGAGGATGGTGATGGTGAAGGGAAGTTGGTGGTAGTGGAGGGAGGGCAGCAAGGAAAGGGGGGGTTGTAGAGGTTGCAAGGGGGGAGGGACCAAGAGGGGAGAAGCAGAAGAGGAGAGGAAAGGGAACGGCTGGGGACGAAAGGAGGCGAGAGGGGACAGGGGATGGGTATAGGGGCTGGGAGGAAGCAGCTAGGGATTGAAGAGGAAGGGGCGAGGGGAGTGAAGGTGGGAGGAAGAAGCGAGAAAGTGGAGAAAGAGAAGGAATGTGGGGGGGAAGGGGTGATGGAGAGGTGAAAGGAGACAGGGAGGAGGGTGGGAGGCAGTGGAGAAGGCGGCAAGATGGGGTAACTCATGTAAATACGACGTCGCCTTGGTCTGCCAGGAACGTCATAACTACGGATTCACGCTGACGTTTACGAGCCAAGCTGACGTCGCTGGAGCCCGTTGGTGGCGACTTACTATGTCCCACTGATGGAGAGAGAGAGAGAGAGAGAGAGAGAGAGAGAGAGAATGTTTGCGAAAGAATTAAGCGATGTGCATTCCTTGCGATATATATATATATATATATATATATATATATATATATATATATATATATATATATATATAGATAGATAGATAGATAGATAGATAGATAGATAGATAGATATAGATATAGATATAGATATACATGGATAGATATAATATATATATAGATAGATAGATAGATATAGATGTATATAATGGTAGGGCGCCGGTGTGTTACTATACTCTTGCTCCAAGCAGTGTTATTAAGCTTAAAGAAATACAAACACAAACGGCAGCAGACCTATCAGCCCTTTCGAAGCTGTTTTTTGTTCTCTCCGACAAGAAGAGTATGTTTTCACTTCCTGTTTGTTTGCTTGTGTGTTTGTTAGCAGGATTACTCAAAAACTTAATGAGGGATTTGAACCAAATTTGTTGGGTAGATAGCCCATGTCCTAGTGAACAATCGATTAACTTTTGGGTCCGATCCGGCTCATATTACAAATTCTGGATCCGGAAAACATTTTTTGGCGAAACTCTAATCAGTGATGAAGAGTGGTTTGGAAATTAAGTTTTACGTTGTCGAAGAGTTGTGCTCCACTGAGTGTCCATCCAGTTCTTTTACATAACTAAGTACCCAGTCTATGAATAAAGGATGGAACAGCTGGATGGCTCTCTCTCCCTTCTGTGTGGCAGCTAAGGATTTCATGAAGGCTGTATTCAACCAAGCCAGACAGAAAAATGACTCCTAGGGAGAAAAAATGTGAGGTGGATGCAGAGGTGAAAAACACGGTATATTTAAGGTAAAAATACGTCTACCGGCGCGCGCGCGTGTGTGTGTGTGTGTGTGTGTGTGTGTGTGAGAGAGAGAGAGAGAGAGAGAGAGAGAGAAAGGATGATGGTATGTGAGAAGGTGGGAGTGATTTCCTTGGATAGACTCTAGGCCGGCCAATGACCATGGGTTAGTGTATGAGTGTGTCAGTATGTATATGGATGTGAGTAAACGCTGCATAATGAGTGAAAGTGAGCGAGAATGTGAGTGAGAGAGAGGATGTGAGGGTGACTGTGAATGTAAATTGAGAGAGAGAGAGAGAGAGAGAGAGAGAGAGAGAGAGAGAGAGAGAGAGAGAATGGATGAAAGTGTGAAAGTGGGAGAGTGAGAGAGACTGGGTAAGCCGGGCAGAGGGCGAGGCAGGGCAGCTCCTGTTTAAAGATGATAGGCTGCACTCCGTTCTAGTCTGTTCTCTCTCCCCCAACGTTCCATTGCTTCGTTACGCTTTCTCCATTGCGATTTATCACGCACATTTCACCTTTCTATTCCCCGCTCCCTCTCCTGGTACGTTCCATAGCTTCGTAATGCCCTCTTAGCCACTGATCCTGCACATAACACCGCTCCACTCCGTTGTCTCCTTAATCACCCTCCATAGTTTCGTTGTGCCTACTGTAAAGCGATTTATTCTGCACATTATACCTTTCTAGTGTGTTTTCCCTCCACCAACCTTCCGTAGCTTCGTAGCACAACTTACTAGGCTATTCATTTTGCATATTATACCTCGCTGCATTCCGTTCCAGTCTGTTCTTTCTCATACTACCTTCCATAGCTGCGAAATACCTCTTCTCTAGCGACTGATTCTGCACATTACACCTGTGTGTGTGTGTGTGTGTGTGTGTGTGTGTGTGTGTGTGTGTGTGTGTGTGTGTGTGTGTGTGTGTGTGTGTGTGATTTTTTATGCGAGGAAAAACGAACCAAAGCCTGAGCCAGCATGAACGTTCCTTCAAAAAGAAAAAAAAATACAAAAGAGAGCCAAATTCAAGAGCCATTCATTTCGAGATGCCTGAACACACTGCACATGAAAGACTGGACATCATAGGAAGTAGGAAATACAGACAGAGGGAAACAGTTCCAGAGTTTACCTGTTGCATAAATGAAGGAATGGGAGTAATGGTTAACTCTTGCATTAGAGAGTTGGACAGAAAAGGGATGAGAGTTTGTTGCTAGACGGATGCTATGCGCCCATCTTAGAGGTGGGGTGATGCAAGCAGACGGTTCAGAGGAGCAGTGACCATTGAAGTAGCGATAGAAAAGAGATAAAGATGCAACAGTTCGGCGAAGAGACAGAGGTTGAAGGGAGTGAGTAAGAGGAGGAGAGTTGATGAGACGAGAAGCCTTTGGCTCCACCCTATTGACAAGAGCTGTATGTGGGGAGCCTCCCCACACATATTAATTGTACTGTAAACACGGGCGAATAAAACCCGTGTATAAAGTCAACAACTGTGCAGGGGTAAAGAAAACATGGAGTCGGCTTAGCACACCCAATCTCTTGGATGCAGATTTACAAGAGATGCAATATGATCTTTCCAAGATAAGTCCCATATGAATGAAACCCCAAGCATGTTCAACGATGATGCAGGATTAAGCTGGATATTATTAAACATTAGTGGGTGCTCCTGTGGAAGACTTTGATAGGTTGATAGGTGTAAAATCTGAATCATTGATGCATTAAAAACAAGAAGATTATTTTTACCTAGTCAGAGATACGAGCCAAGTCAGACATTAGGTGTGCCATAGCCTCATCCCTTGTTTGCTAAAGTAACTGCTGATATGGACGTTGTGGGAACCGAATGGAAAGGTGAAAGGTGGGATCATCAGCGTACGAGTGGATAGGATTAGATGTACAACTTAGAAGATCATTGATGAATAAAAGGAAGAGAGTTGGTGATAGGACAGAGCCCTGAGGAACACCACTGTTCATAGATCTAGGAGAAAGATGATGGCCGTCTACAACAGCAGCTATAGAATGACCAGAAAGGAAGCTATAGATGAAGGCACAGATAGAAGGATAGAAACTGTAAGAGGGCAGCTTGGAAATAAAAGATTTATGCCAGACTCGATCTAAAGCCTTTGAGATGTCAAGTGCCATGACAAAGCTTTCGCCAAAGTCCCGAAAGGAGGATGACCAGGAGTCTGGAAGGTAGGTGCGAAGATCACCAGTGGAGTGTCCCTGACGGAACCCATACTGACGATCAGAGAGAAGGTTGTGATACGAAAGATGCTTTAAAAATTTTCTGTTAAGAATAGACTCGTTAACTTTTGAGACACAGGATGTTAAAGCAATTGGACGATAGCAAGAGGGTTGGGAATGGTCACCCATCTTTGGGACTGGCTGAATGAGAGCAAACTTCCAGCAAGAAGGAAAGGTACAAGTTGAAAGACAAAGACGGAAGAGTTGACCTAGGCAGGGTGTAAGCACAAAAGCACAGTTCTTGAGAACAACAGGACGGACTCCATCAGGCCCATATGCCTTGTTAATATTGAGGCCAGTGGCAGAAAATACATCAGATGAAAAAAAAAATAATGTTAGTCATGAGAAAGTCAGAATGGGGAAGTGATGGAGGAACAACACTGGAATCGTCTAAGGTGGAATTGGAGGAGAAAGGCTGAGCAATCAGGTCTGCTTTATCAGTAGTAGAAATAGCTACAGAACCATCAGAGTAGTAAAAAGGACGGAAGGATGATCAGGTAAAGTTGTCAGAAATGTTTTTGGCATGATGTCAGAAGGAGCGGGAAGAATTCGAGTTGGAGAGTGGAGAGCATTTAGTACGGATGAAATTATTTTTAGCAGAGTGAGGAACAGACTTTGCACGATTCTGGGCAGAAACATAAAAAAGATGTGATTCAGGGGTGGGTTAGCTCCGATACCTTTTATAGGCTCTTTCCTTGTTGCGGACAGCATTAGAACAAGCGTGATTAAACCAAGGTTTTCTTGCATTAGTCAAAGGATATGAGAAAGGAATGTATGCTTCCATGCCCGAGAGAATAACCTCCGTAATGTGCAACGCACACTCAGATGGCTCCCAGCCATGGAAGCAATAATTATTCCAAGGAAAATCAAAGAAGTGTTGCCTGAGGGCCTCCCAATCCGCAGCTCCAAAGTGACACAGACGACGTTTCTTTGGAGGGTCCACAGGCTGTACCTGAGCTATAGGACAGGTTAAGGTAACAAGGTTATGGTTGTAGGATTATGTGTGTGTGTGTGTGTGTGTGTGTGTGTGTGTGTGTGGTTTAGGTACGTTTCCCTCTCTACATGGTGCTGGAGGGAAGGGCGCCTACACGCGGTAGATATGACAGCTTTTTCGGCTCCACGGCCTGGTCATGTAGACGTCCCCCACCTCGTGCCCCTGAAGGGCGGATGGTGGACCGCGGAAAGGAGGCAACATCAGCCTGCAGTCTACTGGGGTTCCTGCTACTACGGCTAGTACTACAGGTATTACTACTATTACTAATACTAATACTACAACCACTACAACAACAATGATAACAATAACAACAACGTTTTCCACTACTACTATTACTACCACTACTACAAAAGCAACAACAACAACTATTACTACTACTACTACTAAAACAAGAATCAACCATCCTAATACAGTTCACCATTTGGAGTTGTAATGTGAAGGCTAACACTAACCCTCATATAACAGTCCGTTGTACTCAAGCACGCCAACAGCTGTGGTTACCAACCATCTCCTAATACATCTATTACTTTATCTTATACACTATTCATTACAGTGTTAATAAAGACACTAATCTATTGGAGTCACTGGTCTATGCGCCTCTCTACCACAATAGGTTCATAATCCATACCCGCCAGAGGGACAGGCCTGAGGGCCAATGAACTTGTTGCCCTAACATACGGCAGATAACTGCAGACCTTACGAATGAGAATGACAGTCGACATCTCATGCAGGCCATAACAGAACTCTGTGGTTGACGCTTCTTCTCAGAGAGAACCTCTACCAGTCTTGAGTCAAATCTCACCGCCTCAGGACCCGTCCCACCTGATGTTGTGAACGCGAGGGGAGTGAATCGAGCGACCGTGGTCCACATGTTGGATCCTTGCTTGATAGTTTCTGTTTTTTCTTGCTCATTCCTTTTGTGTGCAGCCTTGAGAGACAGTTCAAGATGATATGCTACCATGGGATCAAATATCCTAATGTCGAAAAAAAAACTGTATCCACTTGACCAGAAACCTCCAGCGCTGACATCCACACTTGCGTCATTTGACGTATTTACTATTTTGTGGGTGATGTGCTCGCCATCTAGTGATAGCATAGATGACTCTATGGTGACATCATGGCATATTTCCTGCAGCATTTTCGCCGTGAGGTCGCGTACTACATCGTGTCAAATGCAAACAGAGCCTCAATTCTTGCAAACCATTTCATGGTTTGCATCAAATACAGTACCACAGGCACAGTGGTGAGGTAGGTTCTCTATTGGCCACCCATATCTCAAGGCTATGGCGTCAAGAAATTCTTTTTTACTGAAGTGGAAGCCTTTTGCCTTGAGAGGCAGGGTTGTCAGCCAGTTTGTTGCACCAATCTCTTGTGCCAATCCAACTCTTCTGCACTGGTCCGGTGTTAGATGTTCCTTTATGTGCTACTGCCGGTCATTTTGTCTTGCTTCTCGCTCCTTGCTTGGCTGTGTCTTTATGTTTTTCTGCCATTGGGCTCGATCTCACTTGTCTCGACCTGAGTGCAAATCTTCTGTGACAAGGATTCGAAGAGCCTAAGTGAAATTCTATGTTCATAGCTTGCCATGGCTGCTAGATTCATAATGCCAAGGCCTTCCATCCTGGGCAGTAGTGCTAGAAGGTCTCTCTCTAATGGTGTGGGGATGTGGCCATTGATCAGTGATGGGAGAAATGAAACCCTGATAGAATCCTCCAGTGGTTGTAGCAGCAACTCGATGTCTGGGATGGAGCATCACGAAGGTCCACTTGTGCTTTACACCATATGTAAATACACTGTATGCTGCATGAGGTTGTTATTGTGTGGCTGGGTAGTACATGAATTTCTTCTACCCATGCCTTTATCTTACTTCCATATTGATCTTTGAATTCCTTAGATCCACTCACAGCACCTAGATGCCTCTGACCTTCCTTAGTCACTATCCCGTTTGTGACTCCTGTTCATCTTGATAGTAGGCTGGTTTCACGATCAAGATGGACTTACTTGCATTAGGGCAGTTACCTATTTCAGGGCCATGAGACGTTACAAGGTCGCACCATTTCCTCACACCTTCCACCTTGCCAGCACCTTTGAGATCATCTGCATAGGCTACTTGTTTTACGTTGGTGGTCTCGTATTTGATCTGTTGTTGCAGCATTGTCATAGCCAGGGCATACATACTGTAGCCATGGCAACAGGGTCCCCCTGGGTGGTTCCTTCTGTGGATTGGATTACACTGATATCACAACATAGAGGTCTGCAAGTTCTTTGTAGGTGTTTTCCGCATATCGGGCAAATGCTGGGCATTTAACCCTGATTCTGTACAGCAGTGCCTCTCGGTTGATGGAATTAAATGCGTTTGAGGCATAAGCTACTAATACTGCCTAGCAGTCCTGCTACTACTACTACCAATACCACAACGGCAATAACAACACCAACTTTTATTTTCTTTTTTCTTTAGAGACAATGAATGGAGGAAGAAAACACAAGTAAATATATACAAAAAAAGGTCCATGTGCCTAAAGGCATCCTCCGTTCATAAAACAACTGGATTAAAATAAAAGTGGATTTAATGTTTGTGGGAAGCAACTCCCAGGAAGTGAAATCCAGAGAGTAGTAATTCTGGGGATAAATGAATTTTGATAAGCAGAGGTTCTGCATTGCGGGGGAGAGAGTGTGTGTTCATGGGCCCTCCCAGTTGCCCAAGTATTTTCGGGAGAAAATGTGAAGGGGAGGCACAATTGACGCGAGTTCGACAGAGCACTTACTACTACTACTGCTTCTACTACTACTGCTA
>NC_136955.1:42542860-42555360 GCF_032717465.1 Coenobita brevimanus
TCAGGACTAGTTCCTGACCATCCCCCTTTGCTGAACTTTTTCAGTGTCCCAGTTACACAGAGAGTAGGCCAGCATGCTCTCCAATACAAATTTCTCTAACTATCTACACCAAACTACATGCACAGTACACAATGCATTTCCTTTTCCAAAATTCAACAAAATTAATGGCGACTCAACACTCAGCCTCGGAGTCTCCAGGGGAGGAGACCATAAATGCCCCCACCTTCCGCCCCTCTCCCGGTGACGACTCAAGATGCCTGGAACCACTGACTCACTTCCTTTTCATTTCTGCAACATTCACGGCCTTTCCTCAAACTTTCGCTCTTTTGAGCATCACCTCCCCTCCTCTAAACCTCACCTTCTCTTTCTAACTGAGACTCAGCTGTCTGAGGCAACTGACAGCAAACCGTTTTCTGTATCCTCCTACTTTCTCTATGCTCATTTCAAAGCTAAAGGTGGCTGTTGTGTATATATACGCAACAACTTAGCTTGCTCTCGTGTTCCTGAACTCGATTCTTCTGAATTCTCTACACTATGGCGTCGGCTTTCCTGTCATTCTCTGACTAAATATATCTGAGCTGTTTACTTATCCCCTAATTCTACTGACTATCAAAAATTCTTCGGCTATCTTACTTCTACGATGGAACACATTCTATCCATTTCTCCTTTCTCTGAAATCTCCATTTTTAGGAGATTTCAATGTTCACCACCACCATTGGCTCTCCTCTTCTTTCACTGATCCACCTGGTGAACAAACCTACATCTTTTCTATCCTTAATGACCTAGAGCAGCTTGTACAGCACCCTACTCTTATCCCAGACCGCCTTGGAGAGAGCTCCAACATACTTGACCTCTTCCGTACAACTAATCCTTCTGCTTAAACTGTTAATCTTATCTCTCCGTTGGGCTCCTCTGATAACAACCCTATCACCTTAACCTGTCCTATCACTCCGGTACGGCCTGTGGACCCTCCAGGGAAACATCATCTGTGGCATTTTGGAGCCGCGGATTGGGAGGCCCTCAGGCAATACTTCTTTGATTTTCCCTGTAATGATTATTGCTTCCATGGCCAGGAGCCATCTGAATGTGCCTTGCGCATTACGGAGGTTATTCTCTTGAGCATGGAAGCATACATTCCTTTCTCGTATCCTTTGTCTAACGCAAGAAAGCCTTGGTTTAATCATGCTTGTTCTAATGCTGTCCGCAACAAGGAGAGGGCCTACAAAAGGTACCAGAGCCAAACCACCCCTGAATCACATCATCTTTATGTTTCTGTCCGGAATCGTGCAAAGTCTGTTCTTCACACTGCAAAAAATAATTTCATCTGTACTAAATGCTCTCAACTCCCCAACTCAAATTCTTCCCGCTCCTTCTGGTACCTTGCCAAAAACCTTTCTGACAACTTTACCTCATCATCCTTCCCTCCTCTTTTCTACTCTGATGGTTCTGTAGCTATTTCTTCTACTGATAAAGCAGATCTCTTCGCACAGACTTTCTCCTCCAATTCCATCTTAGACGATTCCGGTGCTGTCCCTCCATCACTTCCTGCCTCTGACTTCCTAATGGCTGACATTAAAATTTCTTCAGTTGATGTATTTTCTCCCATCACTGGCCTCAATATTAACAAGGCATATGGGCCTGATGGGGTCCCTCCTGTTGTTCTCAAGAACTGTGCGTCTGTGCTTACACCATGCCTAGGCAAACTCTTTCGCCTTTGTCTGTCAATTTGTACCTTTCCCTCTTGCTGGAAGTTTGCTCTCATTCAGCCAGCCCCAAAGAAGGGTGACCATTCCCAACCCTCCAACTATCGTCCAATTGCTTTAACGTCCTGTATTTCAAAAGTTTTCGAGTCAATTCTCAATAGAAACATTTTAAGGCATCTTTCCTATCACAACCTTCTTTCCGACCGTAAGTACGGGTTCCGTCAGGGACGCTCCACTGGCGATATTCTCACCTACCTTTCAGACTCCTGGTCATCCTCCTTTCGGGATTTTGGCGAAAGCTTTGCTATTGCACGTGACATCTCAAAGGCTTTCGATCGAGTCTGGCATAAATCTTTAATTTCCAAACTGCCCTCTTACAGTTTCTATCCTTCTATCTGTGCCTTCATCTCTAGCTTCCTTTCTGGTCGTTCCATAGCCACTGTTGTAGACAGCCATCGTTCTTCTCCTAGATTTATCAACAGTGGTGTTCCTCAGGGCTCTGTCCTATCACCAGCTCTCTTCCTTTTATTCATCAATGACCTTCTAAGCTGTACGTCTATCCCCATCCACTCATATGCTGATGACTCCACCCTTCATCTTTCCATTCGGTTCCCGCAACGCCCATCTCAGCAGTTACTTCACCAAACAAGGGATGAGGCTATGGCACACCTAATGTCTGACTTGGTTCGTATGTCTGACTAGGGTAAAAATAATCTGGTTGTTTTTAATACATCTAAGACTCAGTTCTTACACCTATCAACCTGACAAAATCTTCCACAGGTATACCCACTAATGTTTAATAATATTCAGCTTAATCCTGCATCATCCTTGAACATGCTTGGGGTTTCATTTACTCGGGACTTATCTTGGAAAGATCATATTACATCTCTTGTAAAATCTGCTTCCAAGAGATTAGGTGTGCTAAGCCGACTCCGTTCTTTCTTTATCCCTGCACAATTGTTGACTCTATACAGGGGTTATATCCGCCCCTGTGTGAAGTATAACTCTCATGTGTGGGGAGGCTCCCCATATACAGCTCTCCTCAATAGGGTGGAGTCAAAGGCTTTTCGTCTTATTAACTCTCCTCCTCTTACTGACTCCCTTCAACCTCTGTTTCTTCGCTGCACTGTTGCATCTTTATCTCTTTTCTATCATTACTTTAATGGTCACTGCTCCTCTGAACTGTCTGCATGCATTCCTCCACCTTTACGACGGGCGCGTAGCACCCGTCTAGCAGCAAACTCACATCCCTTTTCTGTCCAACTCTCTAATGCAAGAGTTAACCGTTACTCCCAGTCCTTCATTTATGCAACAAATCAACTCTAGAACTGTCTCCCTCAGTCTGTATTTCCTGCTGCCTATGATCTCCAGTCTTTCAAGCACAGTGTGTCCAGGCATCTCGAAATGAATGGATCTTGAATTTGGCTCTCTATTGTATTTTGTTTTTCTCTTGGAAGGAACTGTTACTGCAGGATCATTACCTTTGGTTCCTTCTTCCTCATATATATATATATATATATATATATATATATATATATATATATATATATATATATATATATATATATATATATATATATATATATATATTTACTGCGACTGAATACAAGAGAGAGTGAGTGTGTGAATGACATAAGTGGATAAGCACGTAAGTGAGTGAGTGAGTGAGCGAGCGAGTTAAAGACGATGTACTTTTCACCAATTCAGTCCGATCTCTGGTCAAATATCGTACATTTTTCTTATCTTTATCCTTTTAATTCCTTATACATTTTCACATTTTCATTTTTGTGACAAGTGGCGACGCTAACCATCCACTCGCTCGACGTAGTGTTACCCAGGAATCCATTTACTATACTAGACAGTACACATATCCTAATGGTCCCTGGTGAACTAATGGGTTAAGGCTTTCCATCCGGATTTTATTGGCCTTTCCCTTAATTATGAGGACTAAACCTAGCCAGGGGTCCCTGCGCTCCTTGAGAAAAATTAAAAATAAATCCTAGAACTTCCTCACAAAAATAATCCCAAAGCCACCAGTATGAACGAATAAATCACCGATTTGCATGCGATAAGCAGGTGTTGAGAACTGGACCCATGTTTAGATGGTTGCTATTTTAATTTTATTCTTTATTATCAAAAGCAATACGAGAATGATGTCAAGTGTCTTACCGATTTCCCAGGACAACCATTATGAGGGAAAAAATCACTAGATTAAAAGTGTTACGTAGCTGTGTGTGTGTGTGTGTTTGTGTGTGTGTGTGTTACTCTGTCCAAGAATTACATCCTTAAGTATATCAAAAATATCCTAGGACATCGAGAGAGAATAAGTCACCCAATTCAAAGTGTTACACAGCTTTTGAGAACTGAACTCCTAGGTCACCGAGAATTAGAGAATAAGTCACCCAACTGAAAGTGTTTCGCAGCTTTTGAGAACTGAACTCATGTTGAAATGCCTCTCAATAATATTATAAATCAAAGCTCAAAATTAATACGAGAATTAAAAATAAAATACTGAAACATCCTCCATGACACCCAGCACGATGGAATAATAAATCGCCGGAGAGAAAGTGTTAAGTTCTGGTTTACAGTTGGACCTATCGTATGAAGAAAATCATATTTTTTTTTATATATATTGTTCAAAAGTAGTCTAGGAGTAATCTTAGTTTCTCAAAGACTTCCAGAACATCCTATTAAGAGAATAAGTCACTGGACTAACAGTGCTACGTACGGGCACATAACTGGACCTATGTTGAGGTGGACTTTATTTGATTTTTTTTTTTTTTTGTTCTCAGTATTAATTTAAATATATATATATATATATATATATATATATATATATATATATATATATATATATATATATATTGTTACGGAACAGAGAAAGACAATGTACACTTTAAGTGAGAATACTAAAAATCACTACTGTCCCGCAAAGTTCCAGGTTCAAAACAAAAGAGTTAGGTAAAATTACAAGTCAAAGTTTAATGCTCAAACTAACAACAAAACATTCAGGACTCATAAGGATAATGTAATGGCAAAAAACAGGTTAAATATATGGTTAACTGCAATAGCCTCTATTAACATGAAATTAGCAAGAGTAGATTTACCTAAGTCAGCCCTGACAAAATGAAAATACACTGGGTAATGCTCAGTTAATGCAAGATAAATTATTACAAATACAAAATATTATTAAAAATGATGGCTGACAACAAGAGCCCCTACATAAATTACAAAAAAAAACTCACTAGGCCTACAAATCAACACCTTATGCTATACAGTACAAGGAAAAAATGCAATAACAGTTATACTCAAATTACACAGCTGCTAGATGGTTGGAGACTTCCTGAGCACTCACAATAATAATAACGGTACAGGGGAGGACAGAGATGTGAACAAAATGAGGAGTAGATCTAAGTGGCAATGATGCAGAGACTGAGCTCATTATACAGGGGCCAGCAGAGCTTGATACAACTTGTAAGAAGGACGCGCAAATGAAGCCATGGGGACAAAGAGCTGACAATCCCGCTCTGAACAACAGAAAGAACGACTTACTCTACTATGACGGTAGAAGGGGGGGACTGAGGCAGAACACGCTCGTGATCAAACATGCAGCATACTGTGCGTTAAAATTACACAAAGGATGATGAAATCATAGGCTATGTAACAATATATATATATATATATATATATATATATATATATATATATATATATATATATATATATATATATATATATATATTAAAATATCTAAGGCCACTCAGTATGAGAGAATAAATCACTGGGCTGAAAGTGTTATGCAGCGATTGAAAATTGGACTCAGTTGAGATGGCAGTTTTTCTTTTTAACTCAAAATTAACAAAAAGAGATACTCAAAGAAATTAAAGAAAAAACAGTATATCATAATAAATATAAATCTTGCCTCTCTTGCATTAGTTTACAGATACTTGTATGGCACATCTAACTATCTATAGCCAGACGCCATAATCCCGTGAGATGTGGCCGTTTGTCTTTGAGTTAGTTCTTTTACGGGGAGGGACACTAACCCTGCACCAACCCACTTGTTGACACGTAGCGAGCACGTATGGGTTGGCGCTATGGTACCACCGATCGTTATAAATGATTTCCTGGCTTGCAGCAAACCATTTGGCTTGTCACTCAATATATAGTTATCTGAAAAAGAAAAGATGAGTAATAAAAAACGACAGGAAAGATGGAAGAAATATGAAGAGAGGAAGGCTGACAAAATAAGAATGATAACGGTGAAGTAAGTAGACATTGCTACATCTAGTGAGTGGATGATGGTCACCAAATGCTCAGATGAAATTTCATCCATTGCACCACCTCTCCACGTGTTCCCTCGTGCCACGCAGGCTTCTGGTAGCGCTCATGACTTGACCATCACACTGTCATATTGCACAACTTCTAGCTATCAGAATTCCTTCATTCCCCAAACTGCTTATTTTTGAATTTTGCTTCCCCAGATTAGTTCCACACCAAACCCTCTGCCCATAGCAGTTGAAGTCGAACTGTTACATATTCAATTTTTTACGGATGGAGGTCGGGTGTAAGGATTTTTTTCTCTATTAAATTTGTGTTCCCTTCCTCTGTTGGAGTTCTTAAAAAAATAGACAGAGGGACAGACACAGACAGACAGAGAGATAGACAGACACAGACACAAACACAAACAGAGGCAGAGAGACGGACAGACAGACATAGAAACTGACTGACAGACTGACTGACTGATAATTAAATGATTGATTGACTGATAGATAGATAAGTAACTAAACCGCTAGAAAGTGTTACTGTACCTCAATTCACTCACCACTCAGGCTTTGGAAATTCTCTGCTTCTTTGACTCATGCTTGGGTGGATGTCTGACAAAATTGCATGTAATTGGCGGAAACGATTGAAGACGTTCATTTCTCCCTCTGAAGCCAGATATATATCATCGGTCAAGGACGCTGTAAGATTTTGAGCTCAGGTGCTATTTAATCTAACCTAACCTAACCTACCCTGACCTGACCTGACCTAACCTAACCTTACCTGACCTAGCCTGGCCTTACCTTACCTGACCTAACCTAACCTAACCTAACCTGACCTAACCTTACCATACCTGACCTGACCTAACCTAACCTACCCAAACAACTTAACCTAACCTTACCTGACCTGACCTGACCTGCCCTAATCTAACCTAATTTTAAAAATGAAGCCTATGTAAACGAACCTAGAGAAGATTATTGAGGCGGTTCATCTCTCTGCAGCTAGTTATATCTCATCGGTCAAGGACACTAAGATTTTGTGCCTAAAGCGTGTATTCTGGTCGGTTGAGGAAGCTCCCAAAACACCTTTTCCTAAGCCATTTATAACGTTTATCTCACCTGACTTGCCTCTTCTGCGTAACATGAATTTTCCTATTATCGCCATACTCTGCATAGATGATGTACTAAAAGATATTAATCACCTATATCCAACAACAAATCGCTGGGAAAGACGTGTTAGGGAGCTTCCTTAATCGACGAGAGTACGAGCCTAGGTGCTGTTTAATTTAACCTAGCCTATCCTAACCTAGCCAACTGTACCCAAACCTACCCTACCCTACCCAAACTTAACCCAACCTAATCTGATTGACGGAGGTGATTCAAGAGGTAAGATCTCTGGAACTAGTCATTTTTTGCCAGCCAGTTACAGCATAAGACTTCAATGTATAATCTCGTCTTCTTTTCCTCGTATTATAATAGTGTATATCTGAGTCTAATTTTACAGCAATCTCACATTATATTTGTCTTCATGTTTCTGTGACTGATGGAAGCACCTAAATTATATCATTTTTATTTGTTTCTTGGCTACTCTGCAAGGAAGTAGATTTGATACGAATGAAATAGAAACTTGTTTGAAATATAGCATCCTGAAGAAAAGGAACGTGTATTAATATCTAGACTACCAGAGCAAAAGTCTCTCGCTCCACAGTTAGATTCGCCCACATAAAAGTACGTGAGGGGAAAAGATCATTTAATTCTCACTTAGAATTTTATAATCAATTAGTGAGCTGTTGTTAATGTATAGGAAGGTACAGTAAGGTTAAGGGAGAAGGCACCCCGAGAGCAGTGGTGCTTATGCCATACATAATATTAGAGATGAAGCCCTACCCAATGGTCCAATAATCTGTCTATGTTGCTCACGTGGAGGCCGTCCGTTAAGATGCATCCCTACATATGTTTATAAAGCTGCAGAATTTTAACTGAAACATCACATAAATCACTATAACGGTTGATAATTTCGTTCTTATCAACAATGTGCAGGCAATCCTTCTTCGTTTATGACCTCACGCTAGGAATGAACGACTCGACTACCCAATACTGACATTCATAGTGAGATTCTGCACAGGCATAGGTTACCTCCATTAAGTCGGCGTCTCTCTCTCTCTCTCTCTCTCTCTCTCTCTCTCTCTCTCTCTCTCTCTCTCTCTCTCTCTCTCTCTCGTAGTAATAGTAGTAGTTGCAACCCCAGGATACTGTTCTTAGTATCGACCCTCCTCAGTATCGACTCTCCATACGGAAGCTTGATCCAAACCGATTCAGAACAGAGTTATGGGGTCCAGTACTTGACCTTACACTGTGATCTTGACCTCTGGCAGATTGTAAACAAGTCCCATCATCCTTGTCTTACCGTGAACATTTCCATAAGATTTGGTCATTATCAGATAAACATTATGTAAGTTTACCTCGTAGTCTGACCCCCACCTTTGAGTGTTGTTCTAAGAGAGAGAGAGAGAGAGAGAGAGAGAGAGAGAATGTGGGGGTGCTGGAAATAAGGAGAAAGGACTGGGATAGGAGAGAGTGAGGGGGAAATAGACGTTTCTTTAGTTACATTTCTATCCTTCTATCTATCTATCAATCCATTCATCTATCTATCTGTCTATCAGTTATCTATCAATCCAGCTATATATCGAGAGAATTAGAGATAGAGAAAGAGGTATGGTAATCCAGTGGGTGGGTCCCTAGTGGCCAACATAGCTAGGCAAGAGTGTAAATTTTAGTGGTGGAAGTTGCGCTCATTGCTGACGCTGAGGCAAGTGTGGGAACGGATTATGTAGATTAGAGGGAGGGGAGGGAGGGAGGGAGGGGGAAGGAGGGGAGGGAGGGAGGAGGGACAGAGAAAGGGGAGGGAGGGAGGGAGGGGGGACAGAGAAACGGAGACGGAAGAGGGACAGGGGAGGGAGAGGAAGAGAGAGGAAGGGCGAGCAAGTAAACCAAGATTGAGAGAGGGGAGGAGAAAGAGAGGAGGGAGAGGATTTATACCAAGACTGAGAGAGAGGAGAAGGAAGAGAGAAAGAGAGAGAGAGGGGATGGATGAGACAAAGGAGGAGAGAGGAGCTGGAAGGGAGAAAGGAGGAGAGAGGAGATGAAAGGGAGAAAGGAAGAGAGGAAAAGGCAGAGAGTAAGGAAGAGGGTGGAGGGATAGAGTGAGGAGGAGGGTGTGGAGAATACTGTTGTTGTTGTTGCTGAGTAATCCCAGTCTGTTTGGATGATAAGTCCAGTCAACCTCAGGGAAGCAACCCCACCCCCTACAGGGCCGTCCCGCACAACTAGCCGATTTTCCCTCGCGGTGAGGCATGGCAATATTGAGGAGATCTGGCTTCTGGATGGACGCCATCTCTCTCTACCACTGAGCTCTAGAGTATGGAGAGGTTTTCTCATGGGTAACACAGCGTAATTTATGTAGCCGCCGCCAGGGCGGTAGCAGCAGCCAAGTTACACCACGTCTGATGCCCGCGTTTTTGTACTGAGCTGCTCTGTGGGTTTTTGAAAGCAGCTGATGATTCCTGAAAATATAGTGCCATGGTCCACTGTGCAGCTTACGGATACAAAAATGGGCACAGGAATTCATCGAAGAGAGATGGCCTTACACTTCACAAGTAAGAAATATATCTTGTTGCTAATTCTATAACATTACTACCCCCTGGGGTGGGGCGGGAAGATTCTTTCCCAGTATCCCTGCATGAACGAGGCCACTAAAAGAGGCCCATTTATCTCCAGTCTTTCTCTCCATGTCCTCTTCTCTTCTGTTCACACTCTCTTGTAGATATTTCCATGTTTCTTCCGGCCTTTATCATTTTGGACATTGCGTTTCATGGCATGGATAGTCTAAGGACTTTCCACACCAATTCATCACCATTACTTCGACGTAAAACACCTTCAGCATCACAATCATTTCAGCGTTAACACGACACAATCTTTTTCTTTTCTGCCATTCCCTTTCTCTGCCTTAGTGCTGTAAACGGTAAATTCTGCACTGCAGCAACCTATGGCGTTGTTTAATACTCATTGGCTAAATGTACCCCGTATAATTCGTTGAACTAGGCCGAAAAAAAAACACACACACACAATCCATACATGTTTTTGTATTATAATCGACGAGTGTAGGTGTTTCAATATGGCGGCCAAAATCACACGCTCGCAGCGGAGGTAGCCTCTCCATACCATAGAGGTCAGTGCTGTCTACCCAGTCAACAGGGGCACCATGGTATCACCCCGTTATTTGGTTATGTGGTTACCACCCAGCACTGTTAATGGTTTTCTGGTAACGGGAAATAATAATGTCTGTCACTCCTTGTAGAGAGACCTAAATTAGAAAGTGTAATAAAAAGCGACAGGAAATAAAGAGAGAAGTAGGAAGAGAGGACGGCAGACACAGAAGTAGAACGATAAAGGTGAAGGAGAAGTAGGCAGCACCACCTCAGGTGAGAGGATGACGGGTGCCTCCACCTACCATCTGGGCAATACTGTGAAGGAGGAGGAGGAGGAAGAGAGGTTCGGCTTCGAGTAAGGGAAAAGTAAGGGAGGAATGGAGAGATGGAGGGAGGGAACGATGGTGAGAAGTAGCTGGGAAGAGCGAGAGAATGGGATATAGATAATGTACGAGGATATAGTGTGTGTGTGTGTGTGTGTGTGTGTGTGTGTGTGTGTGTGAGAGAGAGAGAGAGAGAGAGAGAAAGAGACAGACAGACAGAGAGACAGAGACAGACAGACAGACAGACAGAGACAGACAGAGACAGAGACAGACAGACAGACAGACAGACAGAGAGTAAGGGGAAAAGCTCAAAGGGATTTTGTGAATTTAGAACACTTAGAAAGACGAAGGTTGCGAAATAGTGTGAAGGAGAAAAAGTAAAAAGTCAGGCATAAAAGGAGAGACCATTACATCTTTCAGCCTGCAGACGTGGTTTTCCAACTCTGCAGCTCGCTGGAAAGGGTCAGGGGGCAGTCTTTCTTCAGGAGGGAGGAAGAGGAAGAGGAGGAGAAGCAGGAGCAGGAAGTGGTTCTAGTCGAAAGTTATAGAAGTCTTAGACTTTTAGGACTAATTATAGTATTTCTACCAAAATAGTTTTAGGGCAAACTGCTTGTGTGTTAAGAATCTATAGTCCATTCACTGTAACTTGGAGTAGATTTCCTCCTTTTGCATCGTATTTCCCCAAACAGACTGGCATAATGCTACAATACTACTGGCCTGCATCCTTTCCTCAACTTCTTCCTATATTTGCATTAATCTGTTGCTATAACTCAACATCCAAGAAGGAGAGATGATAAATTAATGCCTAATTAAATTGAACAGAGTGAATGCTTCACGGAGGCGCCTGCTGTGGAGCGGACCTGCAAAATTTTCTGTGCCTGTTTCCTTTAATTCTTTCTATCACCGGTTTCTGTATTGTGGCTTTGGAGAGGCATTTCGAACTGGGGATTTTAACAAGCTTAACTATTCCTTTCACTACAGGATGTCTATGTAACCAAACAAAACGGTCTGGGGAGAAAAGTTTGGCGAGAGCAGACGTTATGAGGCGCTTAGGAGTGGTGATCATCTTCAAAACTATAGCCTTTTGGCTTGTGGTGGGTTATTCCAGCACTATCCTGGTATACAATTTCACTGCATAGTCCAGCTTACCACGATTACCTTCCATAGGTGTTACCCTTGGTATTTTGTAACTTGGGCCTTTGAGCCTGTGACGGGTTACTACCTGCCCATGGCGTTACCCTAGGTTCTCATTTTACCTTCCATCCCACGAAGGGTGGATGGACACCTGACCCACCTGACACTAGCGCCGGGATTCGAACCCTGGGGCTATCGGGCTGGCAGCAGCATAGCCAAGGATGCTTATCACTCTGCCACAGCGGAGGGAATAGCAAGACTAAAACGAATAAGCACTCCAATGGCACATACCTCCACCAAGGCCATTACAGCTTATGATATAGTGCTGTAATTCCATTTTCTTACCAGACGACTACTTTTACGGTCTCATATACCCAGTCAGATAACTCTTCTATCTCAGTCTGCCCTGTTACACAATCTCAGAGAGTGCATACCTCCTCCAGCACCAATATAATTTATGATTTATTCCTGTACTTGGGTCCGGATCCACCTAGAAGCCTAGTCAGCTCTCCCTTGACTCACTTCCCATTATAAACAGTATTTTGAGATATCTTGTACATTCTTTGCTGCAATTTCTCTCCGTTAAACAGAACAGCCTCATGTTAGCATCAATAAAGTGACGAATACCAATAAAAAAGCCGTTCCCGGAATAGTTTAGAAGCCTAATGACTGGTGACATTTGCCTACTCTGAAGAAAATAGTGTGGCATTACCGTAGAGGAAAGTCCAAGGATTAAATGTCAGTCGAGATAATTTTTGATGCCTTTTGATACTCAGTTGAACAAAACATAGCATAGATTGAGGATAATACCACAGAGTACCAACAGCAGTGAAACAAAGTCACGGTTACTATTATTTTCTCCGACAAAGA
>NC_136955.1:42560360-42565360 GCF_032717465.1 Coenobita brevimanus
GAGAGTTAAGGGGACGAACAGCCTTTGACTCCCTCGCTGTATATGTTTTCCTGGGTTATAAGAAACCGTTATGCTTATCACTCAGTGTAGGGTCACCTAAAGACGAAGTTGGCAGTACTACGTCAGATAAGTGGATAATGGACTCCACCACCTTCTAGTGACGTTATCAGCGAAGGGTCATTGAATATAGGCAACTAAAGGCAACCCAGAATTATCAAGAGTAAACTGTAGAAGGACCGCCTCATAGTTAAAGGGTGCAGGGCCATTAGATTCTCATTACTGGGGTGCTGAGGTTAATGATGGTTGTGTCTAATTGTTTCAGTTCGAAAACGCTATCCAGAGCTAAATACATTGTCTAGTGATAGCGTGACTAATAGATGGGGTCATTATATGCTGTATAGAGATAGATACAGATACAGATAGATAGATAGACAGGTGGATAAGAATATAGGTAAGTAGGTAGACAGATACTGGCCACAAATAATACAGGCACTCACTCTATCCGTCTTGGGTTGCAATAGAACCTTAACATATTTTTACGACGTACTCAGTCCACTAAATAAATATATAAATAAAATTAAGCCCCATTCAAGGGGAACATACTGTATAAAGAAAGTCATCTTAGTCGTGCAAGTACCATCAGAGACTCAATAGTGGGTCTGAGGGACAAGTGGGTTCAGGGGAACGATAGCCCCTCGGCCACGACTCAAGCGGGGAGGTGGGGTGGGGGGAGGGGGAAGAAGAAGAGAGGGTGGGGAGAAAAGGAGGTGAGGAAAGGAGGAGGGTAGTGTTGGGTGAAGGGAAGGAGGATTAGGTAAAGGGGAACAAGAACAAGAAGTAAGGGAGGGAAGAGGGCGAGGAGGGTAGTGTGACGTGAATGGGGAGCAGGATTACAAAAGCATATGGATGTACAGACAGACACACGTATCTTCCCAAAATTTGACGAATAGCCTACATAGCGGAAAAATCGAAGCATCTGAAACGCCCTCTGGTAGAGGTAGAGTTTTCATTGCAATTCGCCCATTGCAAATTTTCTTCAGACTTTATCAGGAAAGTAGTTGTCTCTTTGACTGTACAGGGTGTCCCAGGAGTTATGTGTGAAGCTACAGTAGGTTTTAATAAGGTTAATTTGAGTGGAGAAGCAAAACTGTTCAGCTCCACTCTACATCAGCAGACTCTATGAAACGTAAAGGTTCACCGGAAACACAAATCTTATAACTGGCCGGAAAACGAATTCTGTAATAATACCATAGTCAGCTCTAAAATATTTCTGTAACGGTTGATTGGCAATGGTTTCGATCAGAACTATTTCCTCCTTCTCCCCTTCATCTTCTTCCTCCAACTCCTAATTCTCCCCTCGTCTTCCTCCTCCTCACCCCCTGGAGAAAGGCTGCCCTCTGACCTCTCCTAGCGATCCGCGGAGTGGGAAATTTAGTACATCAACATGAGTCCAATTCCTATCCATTACGGCGCTACAATTACTGATGCTCTTACGGGCGACAACGGTGTCCCTCATAATTAACCCATAAAGTCATCAGTAATCGTAGCTCATGAAGACTGAGAATTGGACCCCTGTGGTTGTATATGGGGGAATGGGGTGTGGGTTAGCGTAGGGATGAAAGCCGCTGGATAGGTGCTCAGAGGACAGATAAAAAAGATGGGTGGGAAAGGAGAATGGGCTGGTACGAGAAAAGGCCGTGGGTGTGCTAGTGTCCGGTAAGGTAGAGAGAGAGAGAGAGAGAGAGAGAGAGAGAAATATGGGCAGGGAGAGGGAAGTAACGATACTAGGCAATCCTATAATACCCCTTCAAAGTGTAGGGTCCCGAGGCTAGGCTACCCTAGATGACCAGCCAACTTCCCATGCTGGCATTACGTGATCGAAATACCTCCACTCACCTCTCGAGGATCGAACATGAGACCATCACCCCGACTGGAACTTTTTGATACCTAGACCACCTAGGAAGAGGAGTAGGATAAGGAGGATGAGGGGGAGGGAGGGAAAGGGTGAAGGAGAGTGAGAGAGGTGGAGTTATGAGTCGAGAGGGAGATGAAAGTGAGAGTAGGGTAAAATAGGGCAGGGTAAGGTAGGGTGGGTTAGGGTTGGATAGGGTAAGGTAGGGTAAGGTAGGGTAGTGCAGGGTAGGGTAGGAGAGAAAGTGGCAGGGAAAGAACAGACAAACATGGGTAGTAAAGTAAAATGGGTTGATGGGGGAGCGGGGTGACGGGGGTAGGGCTGGCTAGAATGGGGTGGAGGAAAGATCTGAGGAAGTAATTAGAGAGAATAAATGGTGTATCGATTAGAGTAAATATGGGCATGAAAGAGTAGGAGTAAAGTAAGAAGCCTTCAGTGAGGAGAGAGGATAGGGAGAGGAATGAGGTAAGAGTTGAGTGAAACAGGATGGGGTAGAGTAGGAAGACAGATGTGAATAGGAATGGTTAATAGCGTGTGGTTATAGGCAGTAGGAATAGACCAGAAAAGGGCACGTGTTAAGGATGAACGGCGTGTATAGGAAGAAAGGACAGGGGGAGGAAGAGAGTGAGGATTAGGCTAAGGGAGAACAGAGTCGGAGCAGAGGAGGGCGTGAGTAGCAAGGAATAACGGGGTTTGGGATACGATACGAGAGAATGGGATGGATATTTGGCTGGAAAAGAGTATACAGCATGCAATAGTAGAAAAGCAGGAATAATTGAGAGAGAGAGAGAGAGAGAGAGAGAGAGAGAGAGACGTAGAAAGGTGCTGATGGAAGAAAAGACACATGTGACAGTAATGGGACAGCTTTGGACATGAAAAGCTTTGGGAGATGGAACTCAGTTTATGTGTTCGGGGGCGTTGTTTGGGCGTATTGTGGGCGTCTTTTGTGTATATTGAGCTTATTTGGGCGTGCTCGGGCGTCATTTGAGGGTTAGAAGTCCGCCATTTGGGTCCATTAAGGGCGTGTTTTGTGCGAATCTTGGGAGCAGTTAGGGTAACCGGGTGCATTTTGGGCGTAAAATGAGCGTAACTTTGTCATATTTAGGGCGTATTGAGATTTTTAGGCATGACATAGCAAGGTAGATTGGAAGGTTTGGGCGTGGTAGGGCAGGTAGATTGGAAGGTTTGGGCGTGGTAGGGCAGGTAGACTGGAAGGTTTGGGTGTGGTATGGCAGGTAGACTGGAAGGTTTGGGCGCCGTATGGCAGGTAAATTGGGAGATTTGGGCATGAGAGGGCATATAGATTGAGAGGCTTGGGAGGACAGGTAGACTGGGAGGTTTGGGAGTGGGAAGACAGGTAGACTGGGAGACTTGGGCGTGGTAGGACAGCAGCCTGGGAGGTTTGAGCGTGGTAGACAGGTAGATTGGGAGCTTTGGGAGGACAACTAGATTGGGAGGTTTGGGCGTGGTATACAGGTAGACTAATGGTTTAAGAGTAGGTGATATGATACTGGAGGTTTAGTTGTAGACTGACAAATAGGATGACAGATTTTGGGACTTGAAGAAATAAATAGAAAAATTTGGATGGAGAATGAGATAGAGAAACTGAGAGGTGAAATGAGAGGTCTGGGTGTAGAATGATAAAGTGAATGTGAGTTCCTTGGGGGAAGCAGCCTAGGTATATAGATAGATAGATCTGAAAGTAGAATGACAAGGAGAATGAGAGGTTTGTGTGTAGAATGACTGAATGATAAATATATACATAAACTGATAATTGATTAAAATATATGGAAGTAGAATGACAAGGAGAAAGAGAGATCAGGACGTAAAATGATAAAAAGAATGATTTATTGGGTGAGGTAAGACAAAGAAACGGGAAGTTTGAGAGTGAAGAAATAGGAAGAGTGAGAGGACTGGGTGTAGAAACATGATGCTGAAGACACTGGCATTCAACGTAGAATGATAAAGAGAATGAGAGGCTAGGAAGTGGAAGAACAGATATATTGAGAGGTCTATAGGTAGAATGACATGTAGATAAAAGGCTTGAAAATTGAATGGCAAGGAGCATGAGAAATTTTGTTGTAAAATGACAAAGAGAAAGAGACGAGCGTGGAATGACTGGTGGAATGAAAGGTCTGAATGGAGAATGACAGGTATGGGAGGAGAATGGGAGGAAGAATGAGAGCTTTAGTTGTACCAAGATAAAAAGAATGCTAAGTCTGAACGTAGAATGATAAAGGGAATGATATTTTTTACAGAGAAGTAGGTAGATAACAAGTCTGAAAGTAGAATGACAAGGAGAATGTTAGGCTACAATGAAAGGAAATTAATAGTATGGTAGATTTTAGGAGTGGTTAAGTAAACATAATGTGTGAGAGTGAAACTGTAAGGAGAATGAGAGGTTTAAATGGAGAATGATAAAGAATGACAGCTTCGAATGTAGAATGAAAAGTAGCTAATAGGCTTGAGGGTAGAATGACAAAGAAAATGAGGATTGAATGTAGCATGATTAAGGTTGCGAGGTTAAGATGGCAGTTAAGTTAAAAATGTGCAAGACGAATGAAAAGAAGAATGAGAGGCTGGAATGTAGAGAGATCAAGAGAATGAAAATTTTGTACGTAGAATGACAAGCAGATAAAAAGTTTGAGTACATGACAAGGAGAATGACAGGCAAGAATGATGAAAGATTAATAGAATGATAGATTTTGGAAGTAGTTAGACATAGAGTAGAATGACAAGGAGAATGACAGGCTAAAATGAAGTGAAATGAATAGAATAATAAATTTTGGACTTGGCAGGGCATAGTGCAGAATGACAAGGAGGATGACAGACAAGAATGAATAAAGATTAATAGAATGATGGATTTTGGGGGTGGTAGGACATAGAGTAGAAGGACAAGGAGAATGACAGGCTAGAATGAAGGAAAACGAATAGAGTGATAGATTTAGGGCGTGGTAGGACACAGGGGAAGGAGGTCTGGGCGTGGAGGGACATTTGGCACCAACACTGGTCCCAATTTTGGCTGGGAGTCAGGAGAGGCGGCCTTACCCTCATAAACAAATCGTGATGTGTCGCTGGCCTCTGTTCC
>NC_136955.1:42567860-42630360 GCF_032717465.1 Coenobita brevimanus
GATCATATTACGCATCTCCTCTCCTTACTCTTTTTATTTTTTTCTCAGAGAAATTAGTTTTAAGAATATTTTTTGCTTCTCTTTTCCAGACTCTTTTTACTCTTTGCTCAGAGGCATTATATGTTAAGCACATTTTTGGTACTCTCATCCTCACTCTTTTTACTCTTCTCTCATTGTGTTTTAAGCCTTCAATTTATTTTTTCTTAGTTCTCTTTTATTATTCTCATTTTGTTGCTATGTTTTTTATTCTCTCTCTCTCTCTCTCTCTCTCTCTCTCTCTCTCTCTCTCTCTCTCTCTCTCTCTCTCTCTCTCTCTCTCTCTCTCCTCCCTGTACTCTTTACTCAGTTGTTGGCTTTCATTTAAAAAATGAATTTACTCTTCTCTTTTCTCTTTACCCTCTTTTATTTTCTCTCTACGTACTTAGAAGTTCTCATCAGATTATTAAATGATTCTATTTACTACTCCTCTCTATTCTTCCTTTCAGTCTCTTTCCTGCCTGTTATTCTTAATCGTCTGTACTCTTTTTTCTCTTTACTTACGTTATTTTTCTCTATCATTTTTACCTTTAACTTTTTTCTCTTTACATCATTTTCTCTATTGTTTTTGCTCTTTTTTTTCTCTCTTTACTTACATTATTTTTCTCTATCGTGTTTACACTTTTTTCTCTTTCGTTTTCTCTTTACTAATATTATTCTTCTCTATCGTTTTTGCTCTGCTTTCTCGTGTTCTCATTACTTACATTATTTTTCCTCTGTCGTTTTTATTTTTTCCTCTTTTCTTTACGTAATTTTAATTTGTTATCAATGGAAAAAATTTTCATTATTATTTTTGCATCTTTCTACTCGTAATTCACTCTGTTATGCTCTATCATTTTTTTTCGCCTTTTAGTCTCTTTACTCTTATTATTTTTCTTTATGTTTTTTTAAGATATTTTCCCTCTTTTCTTTGTGTACTTTAAAGTTATTAATAATGGAGATCATATTCAGAATAACTTTGCTGTTCTCTTCTCGTTTCTATCTTTAATATTCTCTCCTCTCTCTACTCCTTTTTCCTCATTTCATTATCCCACAGATCTTAATTGTTTTTTAATTATATTTTTTGTTACTCTTTTTATTCCTTTTACTCTCTCTCTCTACTCTCTTTTCTCATTACGTATTTTTAAAGACCTTAATCATTTTTTTTGCCACTCATCTCCTTACAATCTTTACTCTTTTCACTCTGCTTAACCTCTTTCAAGCCTTTGACATATTTCTTTAGTTTACTGCGGGTAATCTTCTCGTTTCACTGTTTGATTTTTATTAGTCTCTTTATGTTCTTATTTTCCTTCTCTTCTCTTTACACTCTTTATTGTCTAGGCACTTTTCAGTGTGAGAAACTGTCAAATTACTTTATTAGTAGTACTTTTTTCTCATTACTCTCTTTAAGAATGACTCTCTCTCTCTCTCTCTCTCTCTCTCTCTCTCTCTCTCTCTCTCTCTCTCTCTCTCTCTCTCTCTCTCTCTCTCTCTCTCTCTCTCTCTCTCTCTCTCTCTCTCTCTCTCTTTCTCTCTCTCTCTCTCATTTCTTTATCCACTTTTTTTTAACCTTTGAATCGCACGACTATATTTTTAGTAAATTCTGCTCCTTTCCTCTTCGTATTCGATTACACTCAATACTCTTTTTTCTTTCTTCTCTTTATTTTTTTTTTTCTCTATTCCTTTTTCTATCGTCTCTCTCTCTCTCTCTCTCTCTCTCTCTCTCTCTCTCTCTCTCTCTCTCTCTCTCTCTCTCTCTCTCTCTCTCTCTCTTTACGTACCTAAAACGTTTAAACTGAGAACATAATTAAAATTTATTTCTTACTACCTTCATCTACTTTTCAGCTTAGTTCCTTGTCCTCCTTTGTAATCTTTTCATATATCTTACAGTAACTTGTTTAAACCTCTCTCTCTCTCTCTCTCTCTCTCTCTCTCTCTCTCTCTCTCTCTCTCTCTTTCTAGATATATACAGTACATTGTTGACTTACTGTTGCTTCCTTATCAGGTGGATAATGTAGAATATGATTTCCTTCCGTCTTTTCTATGAAATTTCCACGACAGCTTTTTTATGTTGCATGGTAGTCCTTCTCACTATTTTCTGCCAGCTTCAAATGAAAGGTTTGGTGATGGGGGAGCCTTCCTGCTTTTTTATTCTTTTCTTTAACTTAGAGAATACTTATGTTAGTTATGACCTTCTTTATGACAACAGCCTCCCCCTCTCCCTCCCTTCTCTCCTTATCCCTCCCCACCATTCTCTCTCTCTCTCTCTCTCTCTCTCTCTCTCTCTCTCTCTCTCTCTCTCTCTCTCTCTCTCTCTCAAGATAGTAACTGTATAACACGCTACAGGCTCAAAGGATAAAATTTCGAATGTGATCCTGATAAGCACCTCATGGTGTCTGTCCCCACCGTCACTTTTAACCGATACAAATATAAGCCTGACGTTCTCTAACTTCCTTGAGAATCTTACAGCTTAATCTATCAACGTGGAATTTATAAGAAAGAGAAAAAAGACCCTCATTGTCGTCGGTAAAAGAAGCTCCCCATCACTTATTCCTTAGTGGTTTATTTCTCCTTATAGCTTGTTAATAATCATTTTTGTGTTACTTATGGTATGTATCTTGTAAATAAGAGATATAAATAGTATATAAATAGTATACAAGAGAGTAGCAAAGTGTAGTAAGCAAAATAAATCGCTAAGGAAAAAGTGCTAGGGAGCTTCCTTAACCGACGAGAAGACGAACCCTAGAAATGGTTCGTCAAATCACACTGGTCTAACCTGTTAATGTGTGGGAGTAAAAACTGAACCTGAAGTTGGGTTTTATAATAACGAGTTTCATTATGTGGGTAAATTATCCTCCATAGCACCTAAAGGGCTATCTATTCATTCATCGGTCGATCTATACAGTATATTGATCTATGTATTAATCTATTGTCAGATGCCTTACTCCTGACAGAGGTGGCCACAAGCAAATTGCCTTCACATTTCCCTGTCCTCTGTCAACTCACATCCCTCTCTCATATATCTCTACACTCCATCTTCCCATCCCATCCTTGATCTCTCCCCCCCCGCCTCCTCTTCCCGTCCACCTCACTCGTATATACTCTTCTAGGCAGTCTCTCATATTTCATCCTCTCCACATGGCCAGACCATCTCAAAATATTTCCCTAAACACGTTCAATCACATTCACGTCAACACCACAACCTTCAAAGCGAGAAGGAAGAAGATGATAATTGATAAAAACATCTCTCCACTCCATTCCTCCTTGGTCTCCCCCTCCACCTCACTCACACACACTCTCCTTGTCAGTCTGTCATTCTCCATCCTCTCCACATGGCCATATCATCTCAAAATACTCGTATTTCTCTAAACACTTTCAGTCACATCCACATCAACACCATAACCTTCGAAGTGAGGAGGAAGATGCTAATTGCTAAAAACATCTCTCTACTCCATTCCTCCTTGACCTCCCCCTCCACCTCGCTCACATACACTCTTCTAGTTAGTCTCTTGTAGCGAGAGCAAAATCCCTATAACCTTCAACCTGGCAGTGCGATGGTTAAGAAGTCAACTTTACGAGAGCAACTTTTAGTGTTTGACCTGGTTTTATCCGCCTCTCGGGGTCATCGCATAATTGAGGCCATGAATAAATTTGGTTGGGTTAAGTAGGTCAGTTTAGGTCAGGGCAGGTTATGGTGAGTTAGGATAGGTTGGTTCAGGTCAGGCTATATCAGGTTAGAAGCTAGATTAACTTAGACTCTTCGGTTGGTTGCGTAAGGGAAGATTAGATTATCTCACGTCAGGAAAGACTTATGCTAGGTTATATAAGGTAGGCTGGATTAGGTTAGCTTAGACTTGGTAAGGGTAGATTAGGTTAGGTTAATCTGATTTGGTTAAATTAGATTAGACTGGATTAGTTTAGATAATATTAAACTAGGATAGGCTGGGATAGATTAAATTACGTAAGGTGCAGTTACTTTCCCCGGCCATTTCGCTGTCCTTCCCCCAACTCACACCTATCTCTCTCATATATCTCCACTCCATCCCTCCATCTCATCTTTGGCCTCCCCCTCCCCCTCCCCCCCTCCAATTCATTCACATAAGCATCATGAATAAATCTACAATATTTTTTCCTGTGGTAAGTGTGTGCTCTCTCTCACTTATAAAACCTGTCCCACCACTATCGTAATATGTAATCCAGGAAAGCCCCTTAAAGTATGAGCAACTGGTACTGGAAAATACACTAAAAGGAATTAAGCTTGCTGGGGAAATGTTTCAGTATTAGTATTGATATTAGTATTAGGGCTGAGTGCTTATAAATTACATGATATATTGTCCATTTACCTGGTCAGATTTTTGTTAGGTCTCCTTCCATATATTGTACTTTTTTCTTGCTCTCTGGACCCTTCCTTCCTCAATCCTTAAGTGGGAAAGTGAGATTTGAATGACGGTGATGATGATGATGTTGCTGATGATGATATACTTGGGTGGCTACAGTACTATTATAATGCAAAAATGAAAGAAACAGAGGCTGAGAACCTACATGGATAGCACGTCAAAAGACCTATAGTAAAAGTCAAAGCCATAGTCCGTCATTTTTATACAGTACATTGAAGGTCAAAGGCAGAGGGATAGATTTGATGCGAAAAACCTTCCTGAGTTCAGCGGAAATGTTTTATAAAGGACTGATAATAGAGGTTTAATTTTGCCTTGAAGAGCTGAGCAGAGTAAGGAATGAAGGGCTGTAGCTAGGAGAGTGTTGCGTGTCTGCCATTAAGGGAGAGACACAAGCTTAAAATTTAGGTATGTAGATTCTCTCTCTCTCTCTCTCTCTCTCTCTCTCTCTCTCTCTCTCTCTCTCTCTCTCTCTCTCTCTCTCTCTCTCTTCTTTAAGTTTGCTCATCTGTGTTCCTATATTTGCGCCTTCTCTCTCTCTCTCTCTCTCTCTCTCTCTCTCTCTGTCTCTCTCTCTCTCTCTCTCTCTCTCTGTTATGAGGGTATGGCTTAGTGGTGCTTCGGGCGGCCACCTGCGTTTGGGCCATCGACCACTTGGGAGTTTCAGCTTAGATGGACGTTCAGAATATCTACATTGACAATTTCCGTGGTATTAGCACAAATCGGGTTTTAAATCAATGAATATTGTGTGAAAATTAGTTTGATATAATAAAGCGTACTTTCTGTTGTGCTTCTGTTTAGCCGTACATAAGGGAATTTATAAGCATTTCTCAAACTCCGAGAAAAGATGGACGGTCTCTGATATTGTACTTTCCTTATTTACGACTAAGATGATGCATAGCGCTGTTGGCCAAATACTTAATGTTATGTTACAGGTACTTTCACACGATATATTTCTATTTTAAAAGCAATCTCCGCTAAAACTTCGAAAATAATCATTGTCAATATTTTGGCTCTGTTATTTTGTTTTTATTTTTTCTTGGGGGTAACAATCTTGCGGGCTTCTGGCCTTTGGTTCCTTCTTCCTTGCATAAAAAAAGAACTTCCTTGTGGCCCCAACTCGCAAGTGGTCAATTCGGCAGTGATGGAGAGGCCTATAATTCAGTGAGGCCTGCTTCTGGTCGGCCTTCTGGTCCACGTAAATAGGACAGTTTAGGAAATTTAATGACATTGGAGCGAGACGGGAATTCATTTAGGGCGCTGCATACCACATATATTTGAATTTGTTGTTGTTTGTGGTGGTGGTGGTGCTGTTGTTGTGGTGGTGGTGCTGATGTTGTTGTGGTAGTAGTACTGTTGTGGTAGTGGTGGTGCAGATGTTGTTGTTGTGGTGGTGCTGATGTTGTTGTTGTTGTTGTGATGGTGGTGGTGTGCTGTTGTTGTTGTGGTGGTGGTGCTGTCGTTGTTGTGGTGGTGGTGCTGTTGTTGTTGTGGTGGTGGTGGTGGTGGTGGTGGTGGTGCTGTTGTTGTGGTGGTGATGCTGATGTTGTTGTTGTTGTGGTAAAGTCGTGCTGTTGTGATGGTGGTGGTGGTGGTGTTGTTGTTGTGATGGTGGTGTTGTTGTTGTTGTTGTTGTGATGGTGGTGGTGTTGTTGTTGTGATGGTGGTGGTGTTGTTGTTGTGATGGTGGTGGTGGTGTTGTTGTTGTGATGGTGGTGGTGTTGTTGTTGTTGTTGTGATGGTGGTGGTGTTGTTGTTGTGATGGTGGTGGTGTTGTTGTTGTTGTTGTTGTGGTGGTGGTGGTGTTGTTGTTGTGATGGTGGTGGTGTTGTTGTTGTGATGGTGGTGGTGGTGTTGTTGTTGTGATGGTGGTGGTGGTGGTGTTGTTGTTGTGATGGTGGTGGTGGTGGTGTTGTTGTTGTTGTTGTGATGGTGGTGGTGTTGTTGTTGTGATGGTGGTGTTGTTGTTGTTGTTGTTGTGATGGTGGCGTTGTTGTTGTTGTTGTTGTGATGGTGGTGGTGTTGTTGTTGTGATGGTGGTGGTGTTGTTGTTGTTGTTGTGATGGTGGTGGTGTTGTTGTTGTTGTTGTTGTTGTGATGGTGGTGGTGGTGGTGTTGTTGCTGTTGTTGTGATGGTGGTGGTGGTGGTGTTGTTGTGATGGTGGTGGTGGTGGTGTTGTTGTGATGGTGGTGGTGGTGGTGTTGTTGTTGTGATGGTGGTGGTGGTGGTGTTGTTGTTGTGATGGTGGTGGTGTTGTTGTTGTGATGGTGGTGGTGGTGGTGTTGTTGTTGTTGTGATGGTGGTGGTGGTGGTGGTATTGTTGTGATGGTGGTGGTGGTGGTGTTGTTGTTGTTGTGATGGTGGTGGTGGTGGTGGTGTTGTTGTTGTGATGGTGGTGGTGTTGTTGTTGTGATGGTGATGGTGGTGGTGTTGTTGTTGTGATGGTGATGGTGGTGGTGTTGTTGTTGTGATGGTGGTGGTGGTGTTGTTGTGATGGTGGTGGTGGTGTTGTTGTGATGGTGGTGGTGGTGTTGTTGTGATGGTGGTGGTGGTGTTGTTGTTGTGATGGTGGTGGTGTTGTTGTTGTGATGGTGGTGGTGGTGGTGTTGTTGTTGTGATGGTGGTGGTGTTGTTGCTGTTGTTGCGATGGTGGTGGTGGTGGTGTTGTGATGGTGGTGGTGGTGGTGTTGTTGTTGTGATGGTGGTGGTGGTGGTGTTGTTGTTGTGATGGTGGTGGTGGTGGTGTTGTTGTTGTGATGGTGGTGGTGGTGGTGTTGTTGCTATTGTTGTTGTTGTGTTGTTGTTATTGTTGTTATTGTGGTGGTGGTGGTGGTGGTGTTGTGATGGTGGTGGGGTGTTGTTGTTGCTATTGTTGTTGTTGTGTTGTTGTTGTTGTTGTTGTTGTTGTTGTTGTGGTGGTGGTGGTGGTGGTGGGGGTGTTGTTGTTGTGGTGGTGGTGCTGTTGTTGTGATGGTGGTGAGGGTGTTGTTGCTATTGTTGTTGTTGTGTTGTTGTTGTTGTTGTTGTTGATGTGGTGGTGGTGGTGGTGGTGTTGCTGTTGTTGTGGTGGTGTTATTGTTGTGGTGGTGGTGGTATTGTTGTTGTTGTGTTGTTGTTGTTGTGGTGGTGGTGGTGGTGGTGTTGCTGTGGTGGTGTTGTTGTTGTTGTTGTTGTTGTTGTTGTTGTTGTGTTGTTGTTGTGGTGGTGTTGTTGTTGTTGTTGTGTTGTTGTTGTTGTTGTTGTGGTGGTGGTGGTGGTGTTATTGTTGTTGTTGTTGTGGTGGTGGTGGTGGTGTTGTTGTTGTTGTGTTTTTGTTGTTGTTGTGTTGTTGTTGTTGTTGTGTTGTTGTTGTGTTGTTGTTGTTGTTGTGTTGTTGTTGTTGTGGTGGTGGTGGTGGTGTTGTTGTTGTTGTGGTGGTGTTGTTGTTGTTGTTGTGGTGGTGGTGGTGTTGTTGTTGTTGTTGTTGTGGTGTTGTTGTGGTGTTGTTGTTGTTGTGGTGTTGTTGTTGTTGTTGTTGTTGTTGTTGTGGTGGTGGTGGTGGTGGTGGTGCTGTTGTTGTTGTTGTTGTTGTGGTGGTGGTGGTGGTGTTGTTGTGGTGGTGGTGTTGTTGTTGTTGTTGTGGTGGTGGTGGTGGTGGTGTTGTTGTTGTGGTGGTGGTGGTGGTATTGTTGTTGTTGTGGTGGTGGTGTTGTTGTTGTTGTTGTGGTGTTGTTGTTGTTGTTGTTGTGGTGGTGGTGGTGGTGGTGGTGGTGTTGTTGTTGTGGTGGTGGTGGTGGTGGTGGTGCTGTTGTTGTTGTGGTGGTGGTGATGCTGTTGTCGTTGTTGTTGTGGTAGTGGTGGTGGTGGTGCTGTTGTTGTTGCGGTGGTGGTGATGGTCTTATTGTTGTTGTTGTTGTGGTGGTGGTGGTGGTGGTGGTTGTGCTGTTGTTGTTGTTGTTGTTCCTTTTGGTGTTGATTTTTTTGTTGGTGTGGTGTTAATAATGTTGCTTAAATGTTATTTTTATTTTGTTTTGGCTTTCGTTGTTGTTGTTGTTGTTGCTGCTTCTGATGCTGGTGTTGTTGTTTATATTCATCTAAACCTGAACCCAGCGGACTACACGCATTAGCACTCATTCTGCTATCGATCATCCTTTCGGGGGATAGGGATGAGAGATGAGGGTCGGGTGTATTACTGGGCAGTGGAGTCGCCTGGCCAATCAGCGCAACCACGTGAAGGCGTCCCTCACCAGAAGCAAAGAGAAGTGTAAGTGCACATGACTCATGGGCAAGTGGGGAAACATTGGCTTTAATATGCACTGACCCCTTTATCAAACTCCTTTAAACTCCATTACACAAACTCCCAGCCCAACACTGACCTAGGAGCAGTATGGACAGAGCAAGGAGGGGGTGGTGTCCCCTCCCTCCTTATTGTAAAAAAATTATTATAAAGAGAAGAGAGTCCTCTTTTCTCTATTTTATCATTCATTTTTTTTATTCAATTACCTGATGAAAATTTTGGCCCTGACTTAGGCTTGCTTACTGGAACCTCTGTCTTGGCTATGTAACCCTATTTATATTTGTTTATCTATATCTATTTGTCTATCTGTCCCACTATTTATATCTATGTATCTATCTACAACATCACTTATGTATATATATATATATATATATATATATATATATATATATATATATATATATGACAGGGAGAGCTGGAGCTCCCGTTTCATCAGCGCTCGGGACTAGTTCCCGACCATCCCCCTTTGCTGAACTTTTTCAGTGTCTCAGTAACACAGAGAGTAGGCCAGAATGCTCTCCAGTACAAGTTTCTCTATCAACACCAAACTACATGCACAGTACACACTTCACTTCCTTTCCAAAAATTAAATAATCATGGCAGCGCAACTCATGGCCTTGGAGTCCCCGGGGGGGGGGGGGACCATAAATGCCCCCACCTTCCGCCCCTCTCCCGGTGACGACTCGAGTTGCCTGGAACCACTGTCTGACTCTCTTCTTCATTTCTGCAACATTCACGGCCTTTCCCCTAACTTTCACTCTGTTGAGCACCACCTCTCCTTCTCTAAACCTCACCTTCTTTTTCTAACTGAGACTCAACTGTCTGAAGCAACTGACAGCAGACCCTTCTCTATATTCTCCTACTTTCTCTATACTCATTTCAAAGCCAAAGGTGGATGTTGCGTACAGGTACGCAACGACATATCTTATTCTCATGTTCTTGAACTCGATTCTTCTGAATTCTCTACACTCTGGCTTCGGCTTTCCTGTCATTCTCTGACTAAATATATCTGCGCTGTTTACTTATCTCCTAATTCTACTGACTATCAAAAATTCTTTGCTATCTCACTTCTACGATGGAACACATTCTATCCATTTCTCCTTTCTCTGAAATCTCCATTCTAGGAGATTTCAATGTTCATCACCACCTTTGGCTTTCCTCTCCTTTCACTGATCCACCTGGTGAACTAGCCTACACTTTTTCTATCCTTAATGACCTAGAGCAGCTTGTACAGCACCCTACCAGTATCCCTGACTACCATGGAGAGAGAGCTCCAACATACTTGACCTCTTCCTTACTACTAATCCTTCTGCTTACACTGTTAATCTTTTCTCTCTGTTAGGCTCCTCTGATCACAACCTTATCACCTTAACCTATCCTATTGCTCCGGTACGGTCTGTGGACCCTCCAAAGTAACGTCGTCTGTGGCAGTGAGGAGCTGGGGATTGGGAGGCCCTCCGGCAGTACTTCTTTGATTTTCCCTGGAATGATTATTGCTTCCATGGCTGGCAGCCATGGAAGCAAATGCCTTGCGCATTACGGAGGTTATTTTCTCGGGCATGGAAGCACATATTCCTTTCTCATATCCTTTGACTAATGCGAGAAAGCCTTGGTTTAATCACGCTTGTTCTAATGCTCTCCGCAACAAGGAGAGGTCCTATAAAAGGTATCGGAGCCAACCCACCCCTGAATCACATCTTTTTTACGTTTCTGCCCGGAATCGTGCTAAGTCCGTTCCTCGCTCTGCTAAAAATAATTTCATCCGTACTAAATGCTCTCAACTCTCCAACTCGAATTCTTCCTGCTCCTTCTGGCACCTTGCCAAAAACTTTTCTAACAACTTTGCATCATCATCCTTCCCTCCTCTTTTCTACTCTGATGGCTCTGTAGCTATTTCTTCTACTGATAAAGCAGATCTCTTCGCTCAGACTTTCTCCTCCAATTCCACCTTAGACGATTCATGTGCTGTTCCTCCATCACTTCCCCCCTCTGACTTCCTCATGGCTGACTTTAAAATTTCTTCAGCTGATGTATTTTCTGTCATTGCTGGCCTCAGTACTAATAAGACATATGGGCCTGATGGAGTCCCTCCTGTTGTTCTCAAGAACTGTGCTTCTGTGCTTACACCTTGCCTAGGCAAGCTCTTTCATCTCTCTCCATCAACTTGTACCTTTCCTTCTTGCTGAAAGTTTGCTCTCATTCAGGTAGTCCCAAAGAATGGTGACCATTTCCAACCCTCTAACTATCGTCCAATTGCTTTAACATCCTGTATCTCAAAAGTTTTCGAGTCAATTCTTAAAAGAAAAATTTTAAATCATCTTTCTTGTCACAACCTTCTTTCTGATCGTCAGTATGGGTTCCGTCAGGGATGCTCCACTGGCAACCTTCTCATCTATCTTTCAGACTCCTGGTCATCCTCCTTTTGGGCCTTTGGCGAAAGCTTTGCCATTGCACTTGACATCTCAAAGGCTTTCGATCGAGTCTGGCACAAATCTTTAATTTCCAAACTGCCGTCTTACGGTTTCTATCATTCTATCTGTGCCTTTATCTCTAGCTTCCTTTCTGGTCGTTCTATAGCCCTTGTTGTAGATGGCCATCGTTCTCCTCCTAGATCTATCAACAGTGGTGATCCTCAGGGCTCTGTCCTATCACCAACTCTCTTCCTTTTATTCATCAATGACCTTCTAAGCTGAACATCTAACCCTATCCACTCATACGCTGATGACTCCACCCTTCATATTTCCATTCGGTTCCCGCAACGTCCATCTCAGCAGTTACTTCAACAATCATGGGATGAGGCTATGGCACACGTAATGTCTGACTTGGCTCGCATCACTGACTGGGATAAAAATAATCTGGTTGTTTTTAATGCATCAAAGACTCAGTTTTTACACCTATCAACCCAACAAAATCTTCCTCAGGTATACCCACTAATGTTTAATAATATTCAGCTTAATCCTGCATCATCCTCGAACATGCTTGGGGTTTCATTTACTCGGGACTTATCTTGGAAAGATCATATTACATATCTTGTAAAATCTGCTTCAAAGAGATTAGGTGTGCTATGCCGACTCTGTTCCTTCTTTACCCCTGCACAATTGTTGACTCTATACAGGGTTTTTATCCACCCCTGTGTGGAGTACAACTCTCATGTGTGGTGAGGCTCCCCACATACAGCTCTTCTCAATAGGGTGGAGTCAAAGGCTTCTCGTCTCATTAACTCTCCTCCTCTTACTGACTCCCTTCAACCTCTGTCTCTTCGTCGCACTGTTGCATCTTTATCTCTTTTCTATCGCTACTTCAATGGTCACTGCTCCTCTCAATTGTCTGTATGCATCCCTCAACCTCTACGACGGACGCGTAGCACCCGTCTAGCAGGAAACTCTCATCCCTTTTCTGTTCAACTCTCTAATGCAAGAGTTAGCCGTTACTCCAAGTCCTTCATTTATGCAACTCTGGAACTGTCTCCCTCTGTTTGTATTTCCTGCTTCCTATGATCTCCAGTCTTTCAAACGCAGTGTGTCCAGGCATCTCGAAATGATCGGATCTTGAATTTGGCTCTCTATTGTATTTTGTTTTTCTCTCGGAAGGAACAACAATTGCTGGGTCGCGTCCTTTGGTTCCTTCTTCCTCGCATAATATATATATATATATATATATATATATATATATATATATATATATATATATATATATATATATATATATATATATATATATATATATATATATATATATATTATCCATACCATTAATTATATCTATTAGTCTGTCTGTCTATCTATCTATCTATCTATCTATACCAATTTCTACATCTATATGTCCTGTTTCCATCGATATATCTACCCACCTATCTATAGCAGTATTTCTCTCTCTCTCTCTCTCTCTCTCTCTCTCTCTCTCAAGTATAATTCCATCAATTATATACAGTTTTTAAGAAGTTAATCTCAGGGTCTCGAAAATAAAAATTAACTCTCTCATTCTCAGAAGAACTCTAGGACTAGTAAACTTGTGCGTTAATTAACCTCCCTAACGCCCCTTTCTCAGCGATTTATTATTTGTATACGTGTGATTAATATAATTTTTTATGTTATTTATGCAGTGTGGTTATATTGGAAGGACTTGTATTATATAGAGGAGTAAGATAAGGCGTAATAAACAAAATAAATCGCTTAGGAAAAGGTGTTAGGGAGATTTCTTAAATGATGAGATTACTGGCTGAAGGAAGCTCCCTAATACCTTCTCCTAAGCTACTTATTTTGCTTATTACACCTTACTGTCCTTCCCCGTGTTATATAATTCATTACAATACCTCCATACTCTGCATAGGTATAGTGCAAAAGAATATTAACCAGCCATACTCAGAATAAATCGCTAAGGAAAAGGTGCCAAGGAGCTTCCTTAACTGACGAAAACACGAGCCGAAGATTCAATTGATTTAAACAAATATTAGAGGTGGTCAGTAAAGAGGGTGGAAAATGAGAGATTAACTAGAAGAGTGCGCTTGATTGACTTGAAGAAGGAGAGGGGGAGAACAAGGCTAAAATGGAGGGATGGAATGGATAGGTTTATAAGGGAGGGTGAGTGATTTGTAGGGAGGGCAACCAAATAGTACATGACAAGGAGACACAGAGGCGGTCTGTCTGTGACCACCCCTTACGGGATTAAGGCGTTGGGCAATAGATCGACAGATAAAGATAAATAGATATATAACAAGATAATAAATAGACAATAGATACACAATAATAAATAACAGAGACAGACAGATGTCAGACAAATAGATATATGAATGAATGGATGGATAGTTATCTAGCTAGGTATAGATAAATATAAATAGACATATAGATAGATATATAAATAAATAGATATAGATATATATAGATAAAGATAAATAGATAGATAGAGACAGATAGATGGATTAGACAGATAGACAGATAGATAAATAGTTAGATAGATAGATAGATAGAGAGTTAATGTTTATCCTAGCCATGGTCTCAGTTGACAAGTGGGCATTTCAACCCTCATATGTACCCACCTTACAAGTACATAAGGTCTGTATGGTCTATGTATCCCTACGTAGGCTAAGTATTATACCACCTATTAATATTAACCCCATCTCCTTTAAGTACCATATCTTTGCTGTATGTCAGTATACTGCATATGACTGTGTTGCCTATCCAGTAAGTACCATGAGGTCTGTGTGGACTATGTATCTCTATGTAACTCTGTATATACTACCCATCTCATTAATATTTAGCTCGTCACCTCAGGCAGCCAGGCTTCCAACTTGACAGGTCGGCACTTCAGACTTCAAAGCCACGTGTGTGTGTGTGTGTGTGTGTGTGTGTGTGTGTGTGTGTGTGTGCTTCAGCCTTTGCTTCAGGTCTCACCCAGTCCGCTTTGATGCCGTTTCCCGCTTCGAGTGTGCTTGCTTGGGTCCCTGCCTGGTGTTGTTGTTGTTGCCGCTGGGGGTTGGTTTGAAGTGCCAGCTGGTGTGTTGTCCTAGCTTCGCACCTCCATTCCCTACTTTCTAGGTTTCTAAGATTAAGTTATTGAAGTTTTATTGTACATAGTTTGCATTCAGTTGTACATTTGCCTACCTGATTGCCTGCATACCTGATTGCCTGCCTGCCTACCTGCCGACATGTCTGTCTGTCTACCTGCCTGCTTAATTGATTGCCTACCTGTCTGCCTACCCACTGATTACCTACAGACTTGCCTGCCTACCTATCTGCCTGCCTGCCTGCCTGTCTGTTTGTTTGCTTAATTGCTTGCTTGCCTACGTGTCTGTTTGCATACCTGCTTGCTTGTTTGCTTGCCTGCTTGCTTATCTGTCTGCCTGCTTGCTTGTCTGTATGCCTGCCTGTCTTCTTGCCTTCCTAATGTTGTTATTGTTGTTGGAGTAGGCTAGTTTGAAGTGCTAGGGCATGTGTTATACTAATATTACACCTGGAGGCCCTTATATTTAGCCTCTTGTAAGGTTAAGTTGTGTATAAGATTGGTTGCACTGTATGTACGACGGTATTCATTCCCACCTCTGCCTGCCTGTCCGTCTGCCTGCCTTCTCGCCTGCCTGTCAGTCTGTCTTTTTGCCTGTCTGTTAGTCTGTCTTCTTGCCTGCCTGTCTGCTTGCTTTCCTGTTGTTCTTCTTGGTGCTGGGGTGGTTCAAAGTGCTAGCAGGTGTGTTGTCCTAATTTTGCACCTTTGTTCATGTCTATAAACTCTCCTAAGCTTAAGATGTGAATAAGATTGACTGTATATGGGCATGTATCTGTAAGCACTCTTTAAGATTAAGCTGTGATTCAGATTGATTGCATATGCGTTATTTTCTCTCGTACAGCGCCCTGCTTGCCTGTCTCTCTTCCTTCCCTCCTATTTGCCTACATGCCGTCTCCCTGCCTTCTTTCCTTCCTGTTTGTCTGCGTGCCTGTCTCCTCGCTTTCCTCTCTTCCTGTCTGTCATCGTCCATTCCTTCCTTCCTTCTCTCCTATTTGCCTGCCTGCCTGTCTCCCTACCTCCTTTTCTTCCTGCTTGTCTGCCCTTCTCCTTTCCTTCCCTCCTTCCCTCATTCTGTCTGCGTGCCTTTCTCCTTGCCTTCCTTCCTTCCTGTCCGTCTTCCTGTCTCCCTACCTTCCTTTCTTTCTGTCTGTCTACCTTCCTCCTTTCCTTCTTTCCTTATCGTCTGTGTGTGGTCCTGCACGTCTCCTTGCCTTCCTTCCTTTCTTCTTGTCTCCCTGCCTCTCTTCCTTCCTGTATGTCTGCCTGATTGTCTCCCTACCTTCTTTTCTTCCTGTTTGTCTGCCTGCCTGCTGTTTTTGTTGAGGGTCGTCTAAATTGCAGTGGGTGTGTAGTACTAATTTTTACATTTGAGTCCCTGCTTATAATCCAAGGTTTAAGCTGTGTATGAGTGTTTGTATATACGTTTCTCAGTCATATAGCTGCCTGCCCTCCTCCCTGCCTGCTGTCGTTGTTGCTTGAGGTGGTTTCAGGTGCCGGCAGGTGTGTTGCGCTACCTTTACTCCTTTTACTCTGTATATTAAACAATTCTTCTCTTAAATTGTGCATTAAACTGATTATGTGTACACTTATCTTCACTCGCATAGCTCCCTGTCTTTTTCTTCTGTCTGCCCACTTGCCTGATTGTCTGTATACCTTCTGCCTCTCTGTTTCTTTCCCTACCTACTGTACATACCTGTCTGCTTGCCTTCTTGCTATTTTCACTGGGAATGATTTAAAGTCATTACAGGTTTGTTGCCTTTATTTTGCACCTCTGCACTCGAGTTTATAAATTTGGGTTAGCTTCAGATTGTTTGTATTTAAGATTATCTTCATCCATCATCTGCCTGCTTGTCTGCCTATCTGCTTGCCTGCCTGCCTGCCTACGGTCTTCCCTGTCCAACTGTCTGCCTCCCCTGTTTGTCCTTCTACCTGTTTGCCTGTCTGTCTGCTTTCCTACTGTATCTGATTGCATGTGTGCCTGCTTTCCTGAATGCTTGTTTACCTGTCTGCTTGCCTTCCTACCAGTTTGTTTGCCTATCTGCCTGCCTATTGTGTTAGTGTGGTTCGCTTGAGTGTGCCAGCAGGTGTTGTGTCCTGCTAACTTTGTCCCTCTGTCCTCGAGTCACTGGGTGTGCAATTACGCAGGCTGTCCTCGAGAGGTATCGTCAAACTCTCGCAAAACAGACGTAGAATTAGACGCCTGGTGGAGCGCAGTGGTCATTGGTGCTTAAAGAGGTGAAGGCCATTGAAGGGAATGTACTGTGTTGCGCATCGATCAACATTCTAAAAACCATATTCCAGTTTTATCGGATGGTATGGTGAGTGAGGGAGAAACCTTCCCTTTTCTATCCTATTCTCTCACAAGTGCATTAGAATCAGTAGAATTAGTTTGCATTTTCAACATATTACCTCGTCATGGTACAATAGGCCCCCTGGTATCTGTACTTCCTATGTACGCCTATGTACTCCTATGACCTATTCCGACATTACACCTCAGCATCGTTCCGTATGTTATTGTTGCAAACAATGTCGATGTTAAATCAATGTAAACAGCATGGCATACAACAGATCGTCAAGGAACATTGAGCATAATACATCGTCTGAGACAAGATTCTATGAAGCCTCCTGTTCCACCCCTAATACGGACCTAAACGCATTCGTTTCATTGTCTAGAGGATGATGACACCTAATTGGCCAGGAACAGTATAATTGTAATGGCCTCTTGACAGGAGGACTACCCCTAAATATATAATAATTAGGATGCAGAAAAAATGAAGCAATGAAGACGATATTATGCTGGCTAAGTTAAGAGGGGAGTGTTTTTGATGTGGTCTTAGATTCAACTAGACGTGAATCTAGTGTACTGCAGGCTGAAGTTACCATCCCGCAGACCACCACCCTCCTTTTAGAAGATACAGAGGGAGTTAAGGGACGTTTGAATAACCAGTCAGCTCCACCGCCCTAAAATGGTAATATCACCCCGTGAAGGCGTCCCTCTTTAGCACCTTTGAGGGTTAATAAGTGACAGACCTAAGCCGAGTTCTAGAAAAAGTATAAGGATGAGAAATTACAGAGCACCTACTGAATACTGTATACTAGAGGTTTAGTGAACAATGAATGGGGGGGCTTAGGAGTGACAGAGGATGTGTGCATAAAGCACTTGTAATTTGTGTAATGGTGAAGAAAACATGTAGATAGAATTGAAAGATAATTATGATATTTTTCGATCTTAAAAAAGTGTATGACAAGGTGAACAGGGATTAGATATTTGTATGATGTAAGGGAGAAGTTGCAAAATGCTGTGACGAGTTTTTGATGATGGCCATGAGGCAATATTAAGTTAAAGGATAATGTGATTCAGTACCCATTGCCGCTGTGAGTTAAGGGTGTGCAGTGTCCTTACCAGTGTCCTTACCCGTGTTCAGTATTAATATAGAAAAAATAATGATGGAACTAGACGTGAAGTTGGCTATGAATTGTGAGGAAGGTTTTATATCAAATCTGGTTTAAACGGATGATACTGTACTGCTTGGTGTATATGAAGATCGTGATTGAAGACTGTCTCAGAGCTTAGTGAATACAGGCTTTCTGTGTGTGTGTGTGTGTGTGTGTGTGTGTGTGTGTGTGTGTGTGTGTGTGTGTGTGTGTTCTTTTTTCCCTTCTGATATTTTTTCCCTCTCTCAGACCAGCACTATCCCAGCACGAGTAACGATGTGCTAGAAATCTCTCTCTCTCTCTCTCTCTCTCTCTCTCTCTCTCTCTCTCTCTGCTTGCTTGTTTGTCTAAATATATCTGTCAGTCTTTCCACGTATCCGTCTATCTATCTGTTCAGTTTTCTATTTCCTATTTATGCATGCACATATGTATGTATATATGTAAGTTTGTTTTTGTATGTTTCTCTCTCTCTCTCTCTCTCTCTCTCTCTCTCTCTCTCTCTCTCTCTCTCCCCACCAATACCTCAGGGCAAGTGACGAGGGACTGGAAAAGAAGGGACCCCACTTGTTGCTGGAGAGGCGCCTGGGTGAAGCTACTAGGGTAATTCTTTCTTATGGAGCAACGCACACACACACACACACACACACACACACACACACACACACACACATACGAGGACACATACGCACACACACATACATACATACGGACTCACACATACACACATATACAAATAGACATACACACATACATACACACAGACCTACACATACTGACACACATACGGACACATACATACATACATAAATACATATACATACCTGTACATGCATAAAAAACACAAACACAAAAACATACAAACTCATACACAGACACAAATACACACTCATATGCATACACTTACACATTTAAAACACACACACACACACACACACACACACACACACACACACACACACATTAACACGCACTGGAGAAATGAGGGATGTACTAGTATGAGGTCGAGCCAGGATTCCGAGGGCTTGAATAGCAAACCAATGAGTATGTGGAACATTTCCTTGGCCGTGCTGTTGATTCGTTCTCATACCATCATATTCATCTCTTTTCCTTGCACTCTGGCGGTGGTGGTGGTGATGATGATGATGGTGATGAAGGTTGTCATAATAATAATAATAATAATAATAATAATAATAATAATAATAATAGCACACACACGCTCCTCATAGGGCAACACAGGATTGGATGATGGATGGATGGATAACAATAGCAATGATAATAATGATAATAATAACAATGAAAACAAAAGAAATAATACGCTGGTAAGTCCTTAAGCATCACCATCACGGTCTGAAAACATGTCTCGTTTTCGTTTTGCCGGGCTAAGGGGGTCTTAGCTAAACTTCAGTGTTCTTTTTCTGATCGATATGATATTGGTTAAGCAAATACCTTTAAAAAAAATGTAAATTACTCTTAATTGTGCTATTTCAACCAAAATATCGCGTAAAAATTCGTATATTTATATATTCTTCCCTCAGAAGGTTAGGACAGTATCTGTCAATAAGACTGTTTTTGGACTGTAAGAAGCAAAAAAGGTGTATGAATAATGACAGTCGTATATAATCTGACTTGTACAAAAAATGGCACATATGGTCTATCCATAGTTTAATATTTATTAGACTCTAAAATGTTACGGCGTATCGAAGCATGGCGCTGCCAGACGTACGAAGCAAGCCAGCTGATGGAGCAAGTCACACAACAAGGAAAGACACAACTGTTTTGGTTTGCTTGGAAGACTTGTTGTACCGGAGGCAGTAACTAAATATCGACATGCTTTCTTGAAGTGAATTAAGTTTTATTCTTACTCACAGGGAGTTTAATGTGTTAGTATGAATTATAATCAACTATTATTGTGGGTTAAAGATACATATATATTTCTATGCATGCATAAACCAGGCTGCAACCGCTGTGTAATATTTTTTATATTACTATATTTTTTCATGCTGCATTGACAAAGCACTGTTTTACAGAGAAGAAATAGAATATTTACATATTTTTACAATATATAAGATGCATGAAAAAGGCCATTCAATCATTGCCCGACATGTGATTTTTTTTCCGTCCGAAAAATTAAAATACCGTTGATATCTGGCATTTCTCCAGTCGCGCGAACGCTTCTATTATCAATGGCAATTTCAGAGCCCCGTTGTTGCGTCTTTTGATGTGGCACGTCATGTAATTTGTTGACAAAATTTTATGCTTGGTCTATCCCACAAAGGCGAGCATAATGCATTTTATTAAGCGTGTTAGGAATTTATATAATCAGTGGTACGTGAGTCAGCCAATTTATTTATCTATCTATTTGTGTGTGTGTGTGTAAATATGCTGGTATATGTAAACTGGACGTGTAAGCAGACAAAATAACTAGCTCTTACTTTCTCTGCAGTGGTTGTTAATTGAGACAGAATGTACAGAAGACTTGCCTGATGGTTCCGTAAAGTTAGGTAGTATTCCAATATAACCCATAATACATGTCACCACTTAGGTATTAATATCCACAGACCATAATGAACGCATACTAGGACTGTCCGATGTATGATGGCATTACCTGAGGCGATGTTATAACATTTCGATGTCTTTTCAGAAATATTTGTTAGATGAAAATTATATCCTTGCGTTGCATCATGCTCGAAGGCCCTGGGATCGAACTAGTATTCTTTCAGACAGCAGGGTATATTTGTGACCATTTAACCACCAACACTCACAAAGGAAAGCTAATATTATGTATCGCCTATCAATGTGGGGGAGGCGGTGGCTCAATCGGTAGAGAGGTGGCCTGCAGTCCTATCGGACCCAGGTTCAAATCCCCGCTGGGGCAGGGAACAGTTTAAGGATTTGAATTTCATTAAAATCAGGCTTTACTGACCTACCAGAAGACCCGCCGACATGTCGTAAAAATACCCCCGCTAATACCAATACATCAGTCCTGTATGAGACAGCCCTAGCATGTATTCAATATGGACGGTGGGTGTTAAAACCGAAGTGGTGACATGTAGAAGTGTATGGTATGTAGGAGGACTGCTGGGCCTTGATAGCAGGCTGTGAAGCCTATGCCCAGAGTCGGACACAAAAAAAAAAATAAATAAATAAAATTTTAGAAAGTCTCATAGACTATGGTTTCACAACGATATCTGTTGTCTGTCTGCCTGTCTGTCTGTCTCTCTTCATATTGACAAAAACTATGTGCAGTGATCATCCAGCCCGGCCTTAAAATTGCAGTACTACTACTACTACTACTACTACCATTCTCTTCTGTCTTTCTTTCCTTCATTCTTTCCTTGTCCTTTTGCTTACGGGTGACTTTACACTCCCTCTTCTGTCTTTCTTTCCTTCATTCTTTCCTCTTCCTTCAGCCTGTGGGTGGCTCTACACTGAATGACAAGCAAAATGGTTTCCTGTACACCAGGAAAGCATTTACTCCGCTGGGTGGTAACCATATAACCAGATTTTGGTGCCTGGTGGTTTTAGTGAGTAATTTTTGCGCTCCAATCGGATTGAGCCGGTGAAGGTTTATATCTAAGGAGGGGTTGATTGCTCATGTAATACCACTCAGGGATGAGTGAGGCTGGTCACTGTCATCTTAAATGTCGGGACCAACTGCCTAGGCCAGGGCTCCTACGCTCCTCGTGGGGCAATGTAGGATTGGATGATGATGATGATGATGATAATAATAATAATAATAATAATAATAATAATAATAATTATACTTTCATAAAAACTCCAACTTTGATGCCCTTTACCGACCTCGAATGCAAGTATCCTTTCATGGATTTTTTTTTTTTTTTTGGGGGGGAATTCATGTCTGTTTCTTGCTCACACTGTCCATTAGTAACAGTAGTAGTAGTAGTAGTTGTAGTTGTAGTAGTAGTAACGGTACTGTAGTATGAATAGTAGTAATAGTAGTGGTGGTACTGGTGGTGGTGGTGGTGATGGTGGTGATGGTAGTAGTAGTAGTAGTAGTGGTAGTTGCAACCTCATGCTCATCTGAACATAAACCCGGTGGACTGCAGGCTGAAGTTATCCCTCTCCTACAGCCCCCCATCCTCCTTCCGGGGGTTAGATAGGGAGGCTAGGGACATTTGAATAACCAGGCAGCGGAGCCACATGAGAATTATAACTCAGTTTTAATCAATCAGGCGAAAGGGGCCTATGTTAGGTAAGGAGTAAGCCCATTGTTCATTGCAAAATACAGGTCAAAGGTGAAGGTCATATGGCAAGGTTAGTTTAAACAGTATTATCTGATGGAGAATAAACTTTGTGACTTGGTTAATTAAAAAAAAAAAAAATGGGGAGGGGATTTCGGTTTTGAGGTCAGAGGGAAATTGGGAATGTTAAGGTTATAGGCCAAACTCACCTGACACACAGCTTTGATCTGATCTGAAATAAATCTGATGGAAGGACTGAGGGTTAGGAAAGAATGAAGTAAGCAGATTTTGGCAGAGTAATCTGTTGATGGTCATGGTTACTGGCTCTTAGACCAGTCGGTTGGCGGGGGTGTTGCGTACTGACTGCTCTACTTGTTCTTGCTCTATAACACAAAGTTTATCTGGACGTGAAACGGATAGCCCGCCTGTCTGCCGCAGTCTACCATCCTCATTTTAGGGAAGAGAGAAGGAGATGGAGGACGTATGCATTACCAGGCAGCTCCACCACTAAGTTATATTGATGCCACTCCAGGAAGGCGTCCCTCTCCACTGCCACTGATACTGTATATATATTGGTTTAATCGGCAGTCATCCTGTTAACCTTCATTTTTAACATAATACTGTTTAATCCCCGTTGGCTTGGAAATATTCGTAACACCCCTCACAAAGCGATTTATTTTGTCCACCACGACTCAGTATCAATTTTTATACGCATGAGTGAGAATGGTGGAAGTCGGAGGGAAGGCAACCTGACAGCGGACAGGGTGACATGGAGCCGATTTGCTTGTGATAACCCCTTCTTGGATTACGTTATTGGGTGTGCGTGTAGGGGGGGGTGAGTGTGTGTGTGTGTGTGTGTGTGTGTGTGTGTGTGTGTGTGTGTGTGTGTGTGTGTGTGTGTGTGTGTGTGTGTGTGTGTGTGTGTGTGTGTGTGTGTGTGTGTGTGTGTGTGTGTGTGTGTGTGTGTGTGTGTGTGTGAGAGAGAGAGAGAGAGAGAGAGAGAGAGAGAGAGAGAGACTGATAAAAAGATACGATACATGTTATTGCAGGCGTCTGTCAATATTACTAAGACGTAAGAAACAGATGAAAAAACATTAAGGCGCGAATGCAGAATAAATCGCCAAGGAACGGGTGCTACGGAGGCTGATATACCATGGAGGGGTTTAATATTCTACAAAAACATTAATATTATAATTTTTCAACTTGGCCCAGATTTTCGTCCTTTTGCTGCTTATTTCCCGTAGCTCTGTGGCAGAAGAAGGCAATACTACGCCTCCGTAGCAGTTCTTCGTGACTAGCATCATACTTTAGTGCTAGTCTATTATTACAGCTCAGCATTAAAATGAAGAGATGGCAATTTTAGGCCTACGTTAAAATAAAAAGTGTATAGGTTGAAAAGGGTGAGCATTTTCAGACTCAGAAATAGGAAATATGTGCAGGCGTGTTCGTGTTTTTCTCATGCAGGTATTTTTCAGAGAGAGAGACAGAGACAGAGATAGAGAGAGAGAGAGAGAGAGAGAGAGAGAGAAAGACAGAGAGAGAGAGAAAGACAGAGAGAGAGAATCGTAAACCATCTCCAGCTGTCTAAATATTCTTCCCCGATTTTATTTTTCTTTTCAGAAATTTATCGGTAATATTTCGTGGTCATACTAATTCCTGCGTCTGTTTTTCCCAATGTTTGTCGTTTTTTTCTGTCGCATTTTGTGATTTTATGGCTTTGTACATTTCCAAGGATCGTGTTGGTAAAAAATGGACGCAGAAATATGGTGATGGTGGTGGTGATGATAATGATGATGAAGAAGAGATGGAGGAAGTGGAGGAGGATTATGATGATGATGATGATGGTAGAGAGAAGGATGTTGATGATGATGATGATGATAATGATGATAATTATATGAAGATGATGATGATGATGATGATGATGATGATGATAATTATATGATGATGATGAAGAAGATCGCAATGAACAAGTCTTCGGGAATATTATCGTACTTGTTCTCAATATGTTAAAAAATTCTCCTTCAGTGTTTCCTTATAGTATCAATAGTTTCCTAAGGTAAAACATGTAGACGACACCTCCGTTCCAAAGAATATCACACACACACACACACACACACACACACACACACACACACACGCGCGCACACACACACACACACACACACACACACACACACACACACACAAACCAAGGGCTCTCCATTATTTTTATTTTTTATGTATCCGACTGCAAATATAGCCAAGTATTTTTTTCATCAGATGGAACTGGCTCACTCCTACAACTTCAATACAAAGGCGTCGGTTGAGGAACCTCCCTAGCACCCACTCCTTAGCGATTTATTTTTCGATTTGGCTGGTTAATATCAATCTGTATGTTATTTATGCCCAGTGGTGGTATCTGAATGACTTAAATGATACAGAAGAGCATAGTAGGAGTAATCAAGAAAATAAATCGTTTCGGAAGAGGTGTTAAGAACCTTCCAGAACCGACGAGAATGCAGGCCCGATTCGTGGGTGGATGAAATTCCTTGAACCTTAGCTTTGAGGTAGGAAGGAGTCTCCTTGGATACTAGTCAAATCACCCCTGCGGTAGGACTCTATCTGGCCAGAAACTAAGCTGAAGAGGATTATTTTTTACTGCCAGGTTAAACACAATCGTTATGGTAACCCGTTCCCTGAGGCTTCACACATCATCCTTCCGCGCTAATACCCACCGTCTATACCAAATCCAGACTTCGGGTGTCTCATTGAAGCCTGGGGTGCTGGAAATAGCGTTTTTTGTGATGTCACCACTTGGGCACTCTTACCCACCGTCCATATTCAGTACATGCTGGTGGGTGATGGTATTTGCTGGGGTATTTTATCACGTGTCTGTGGGTAGTACAGAGGATCAGATTTTTTTTTTTTTTTCGAGAATCAGAATATAATCAATCTACTCCTTCACATCCAGAGATTGAACTTGAGTCCTTTCGTGCAGCAGACCCCGATTTTAACCACTTTGACCAAATTACTTTCCACTCATTATCTTCACCCTTCTCTCAATCCGCCCTTCTCTCTCTCTCTCTCTCTCTCATTTGTGGTAATACTATACTACAATATTTCTTACGTCTTGTCCCAGTTGGAAATTTCACCATTCTTGAGCTCAGGGTAGCTCTCTCTCTCTCTCTCTCTCTCTCTCTCTCTCTCTCTCTCTCTCTCTCTCTCTCTCTCTCTCAGTTTCTTGGTCCTTCAGTTCGTGGTCAATAAATTTTCCTTGAATCTGAGAAAGCTTTTAGAATTTTTGTCTCCCTGTCTTAGTCTCCCCTTACTGGATGTGGTATTAGGCAATAGATAGACAGACAGATAGAGAGAGAGAGAGAGAGAGAGAGAGACAGACAGACAGACAGATAATGTGTAGATTACATGAACAGATTAGTATACAGGTACGTAATAAGGTAAAATGATAAATTGATAGACAGGTTGTTGTTGTTGGCTGTGTTGCTCAACTCCTGTCTGTCTTTTCAAGCAGACCCATCAACTGCAGGCAAGCATCTGTCCCTACAGGGCCTTTGTGCAGTGACCTGTCGTTCCCTTTGTCTGACGGCGCCTCGCGATGGTGAGGCGTAGTGAAAAACGTTTAGGTTTGGTTCCTGGATGGACGCCGCAAATTCAGCACTCCACCCAGTTAACAGGGGCACCATAGCAGGCTCCACACGCCACCCCGTTTCTTGGTTATATGGTTACCACCCAGCGTTGTAAATGGTTTTCTTCTTTACAGGAAACCAATGGGCTTGTCACTCGGTGTAGAGCGGCCGTAAGTGGTAAGATAAGTGATAAAAAGTGACAGAAAGAATAGGAAGACAAAGGAAGAGAGGACAGACGACGATACAGAATGATGAATGTAAAAGAAGTACTCAGCACTACATCAAGTGAATGGATGATGAGCTCCACCCCCTACCATTTAATAAAGAGGTGATTAAATAGATATATAGACATGACAAACAGAATGATAGATGAAGGATGGAAGAATGGATGGATGGATAGATATAAAGGTAGAAATAGATTGATATAAATAGATAGATTGATTGATTCATCGAGATAGAGACTGATGGATGGATGGATATAGACAGATAGATAAAGACAGATAGATATAGATAAAAAGTTTTGATAGACAGTCAGACAGACAGGCAGACAGATAGATTAACAGACAGATGTATAGATAGATAGATAGATAGATAGATAGATGGACATATGGATGGATGAACAGATATGGAGTTAGCGATAGATAGATAGACATACAGTAGACAGATGAAGGTAGATCCCGATAGACAGATAGACAGATAAACAGACAGAAGCATTACAGGTCACAAGCTTTATATATTTCATGTTTGTCGGTCTTTCTTTCTCCCTCTGTCTCCGTAACTATCGCTCCCATCTCACTATCTGCTAATGTCCCTTTCTCCGTCTCTCTCTTTCTGTCTCATTTTCTATCTCTTAAAATTCCCCATCTCTCTCTCTCTCTCTCTCTCTCTCTCTCTCCCCCCCCCTTTTTTTTACTGTCTCCTTTGGTACACTAGTCTCACTGTTTTTTTTATTTCCCTCCATCTGTCACTCTCTCGCTTTCTACTTCACTGTTGCTCTCTCTCACTCTCTCTCTCTCTCTCTCTCTCTCTCTCTCTCTCTCTCTCTCTCTCTCTCCCTCCCTTAGTTTCTTGGTCCCTGAGTTCATAGTCAGTATACTTTCCTTAAATCTGAGAAACCTTTTAGAATATTTGTCTCCTTGTCCGAGTCTCCCCTTACTGGATGTGGTGTTAGGCAATGGAGGGATAGATAAATATATACAGATATATATATATATATATATATATATATATATATATATATATATATATATATATATAGTGGTAGGTGAGGGCGCTCACCATCCACTCACTCGATGTAGTGCTGCTCTCGGGTGTCTGCCCTTTCCTCTCTTCCATCTTTCTTTCCTTCCATCCTCTTCTGTCTTTCTTTCCTTCATTCTTTCCTTGTCCTTCTGCCAACGGGTGACTCTACACTGAGTGACAAGCCAAATGGTTTCCTGTACACCAGGAAACCATTTACTACGCTGGATGGTAACCACATTGCCAAATTTTGGCACCTGGTGGTTTAGTGAGTAATTATTGCGCTCTAGTCAGATTGAGCCAGTGAAGGTTTATATCCAACGGTGGTTGAGGTTGATTGCTCATGTAATGCCACTCAGGGATGAGTGAGGCTGGTCACTCTCATCTTAAATGTCGAGACCAACTGCCTAGCCCTGGGCTCCTACGCTCCTCATAGGGCAATGTAGGATTGGATGATGGATGGATATATATATATATATATATATATATATATATATATAGATATATATATATATATATATATGTGTGTGTGTGTGTGTGTTTGTATGTGTGTGTGTGTGTGTGTGTGTGTTTGTATGTGTGTGTGTGTGTGTGTGTGTGTGTGTTTGTGTGTGTATTTTTATGCAAGGAAGAAGGAACCAAAGGCTGAGCCCGCAAAACAGTTCTCTGGATAGGGACAATGCATTTCCTGTGTTTCTGTCTCCGCCCTATCTCTCACACTGTCTTCCTTTCTTTGTCTCTCTCCTCTTTCTGTCTCTCTTACTGCCCCCCTTTCCCACTCTGACTTTCTCTCTCTCGCTCCTTTTTTTTTTCGCGTATTTCCATTTCTCCCTCTGCCTCTGTCTTCCTTTCTCCTGTACTGTACATCTCCTACCATCTCCCTATCTCTGCCAGTCTTTTACCGTCTCCATTTCTCCCTCTGTCTCTTCTTTAATCTCCCTTGATACCTAAGATATTGTTACTATCTCCTTTGTTACCCCAGTTTAATCACTATTTCTTTCTCAGTATTTCTTTGTCACTGTCTGTCTGTCTGTCTGAATCTTTCTCTCTCTCTCTCTCTCTCTCTCTCTCTCTCTCTCTTTCTGCCTCTCTCTCGTTTTCTGCTGAGTACGAACAGACAAAAATATTTCAGACAGATTTGCTAACCAGGAACCGTCGCAAAAATCCTGAGGTAAGGTCAGAAGGTCGCCGTCTTTTGCTTCCTTTAGTGTCTCTTTTCGTTATTTTACTCACTCTCTTTTCTCTGTTTTACTCACTCTCTTTTTTCTCTTTTCCTCACTCTATTTTCTGTCTTTTACTCACTCCCTTCTCTCTCTTTTAGTCACTCTCTTTTCTCTGTTTCTTCTCCTACTTTCTCTTTTTCCTCTCTCTTTCTTCCCTCTATCTTCCATTTCACTTTCTACTCATTCTCTCTCTCTCTCTCTCTCTCTCTCTCTCTCTCTCTCTCCACTCTTTCTTCCCCCTTCCCTACGGTTTTCGTCTCTTTTCTCTCTCTCTACTCCCTTGTTCCTCTTCCTGCCCTTTTTCTTTTTATCTTTCTCCTTTCTTTCATTCTCCCCCTATCCTTTCCCTTTCAATCCACCTTCCTCCCAAGTTGCTCTCTCCTGTGTGTGTGTGTGTGTGTGTGTGTGTGTGTGTGTGTGTGAGCGAATGCGTGAGTAATTGAGTTTGTATGTGTGTGTGTGTGTGTGTGTGTGTATGCGTGTGTGTGTGTGTGTGTGTGTGTGTGTGTGTGTGTGTGTTGTGTGTGTGTGTGTGTGTGTGTGTGTGTGTGTGTGTGTGTGTGTGTGTATGTGTGTGTGTGTGTGTCATTCTGTTCCTATCTGTCCACACGTTTGTCTGTGTGTGTGTCTGTCTGTCTGTCTGTCTGTCTCTGTCTGTCTGTCTGTCTCTCTCTCTCTCTCTCTCTCTCTCTCTCTCTCTCTCTCAGGCCATCTTGTTTCCTGCACAGAGGGGCGTCTCACATCTCCCCGTACGCGACACATTCCTTAGCAAGTTTACCCGAAAATTCTTGATCCCTTCACTGTGCCTGCTTGTGCCTTTTGCTCTTTTTTTTTCACCTCTCCTTTCTCTCTTTGCTCTCTTTCCTCTATTTATTATTCCTCTCTCTCTCTCTCTCTCTCTCTCTCTCTCTCTCTCTCTCTCTCTCTCTCTCTCTCTCTCTCTCTCTCTCTCTCTCTCTCGCATCATTCCTCCTCTTTTCTTTTGGCTTTCGTGTCCCTTTCTTCCCCCTTTCCTCCCTAGCCCCCCGCCCCGCCTCTCTCTCTCTCTCTCTCTCTCTCTCTCTCTCTCTCTCTCTCTCTCTCTCTCTCTCTCTCTCTCAAGTCAGACGCGACACATTCCTTAGCAAGTTTGACCGAAAAATCTTGATCCCGGAATGTACCTGCCTGCTTATGGTGACTTGGCGCTGCTTGGAGAGAGAGAGAGAGAGAGAGAGAGAGTCTTCCTCGGAATCTGTCTGCTTAAGCTATGTCAGATTTGCTGCCTGGGAGATTTGTGTGTGTGTGTGTGTGTGTGTGTGTGTGTGTGTGTGTGTGTGTGTGTGTGTGTTTCTTTTTCTCGCACATGTAAAACTATTCTTAGGTAAGGTCAGTTGTGCTAAATAAATTATAAATAACATTGGCAACGTAAGACCGTCGGCCTTTATTTATTAACCCTGGCTGAAGAAATGAAGACTGACAATAATAATTCTTGGCCTCCAGGAATCCACGCATCCAACCACCCACTCAGAAACATTGATGCCATGTGTAGAACATTTTTACACACACACACACACACACACACACACACACACACACTTGAGAGTTACTGATTCAGTGAGTGGATGGACAATGGGCCCCCCAAGACATAAGGTATCTTGGTGGTGGGATGAGAGTGTAGAAGCATCACTCAAGGAGAAAATAAGGCTTTTCTGAGAGTGGCGAAAAGGTGGTAGCAGAGAGGAATACTTGGCTGCCAAGCAGGAGGCTAGAAGATAGGTTTACAGGGCAAAGTCTGAATCTCAGAGACTTCTACTTGATAATCTATTAAGTGCGGAAAGGAGGAATATAATAATTGTCACGAATACGCGCGAGTGTATTTATATAAATTCGTGACATTGTACTTTGGTGAGAAAACCACGAACTCTAGTGGAACTCCCACTGGGCATCACTCAGTTCAACCGTCCTTGAATTCACTTCGATCGGGATGGTTTTCAGAACATGTGTCACTGTTTCACAAGTGACCATTCTTATCCACGACATTAGCGCTTTCACTGAGTGATTTATTGCATTTTTATATCGTTCGCCCTCTTTCTGTTGACCATTGAAGTTAGGTAACGCCTACTTCCGGCGAACACGGCCATCTCTTGCCCTCTTTTCCAGATTGAACTCAGTCAGCTTTGAGTCGCCTCGAGGATAGGACCGTTTGTGCCCAGCATAGAGCAGCGCCTCTGTTGTACAGTGAATTCCTGAATCTCCACCTAGACGGTGAATTGGCGAAGCAGGCTTAGCGAATAGCAGCGTTTGGTATTCATCATGCAGGCGCCCAGACTTTCGTTCGGCTCCCCTCCACTGACCAGTATTTCTGTTCGTTTTTCTAGGCTTAAGTTTGATTAGCTTTTGAATGAGTGAGTGAGTGTATTCTCTATGTTATTTGAATTCATGAGTTCCCTAGTGACCATGAATTCACCTTTTGAATTCATTTTGAGATTCATATAAGGCAAATTTATTTTACTGTAATCAATGAATTTACAGCTCTTTTCTTGAGCTTATTGTAATTAGAATCATGTTTTATTTCTCCACATTAAGCTTACTTTAGTTGCCGCTCCTAGTTTGCCTAAACTCTTTACATTATTCATAACTGGTACTTAGGCCAGTTCTTTTGTATCAAACTTAAATCCGTTGTGCCAGCCAGGAGTTAAGCACCGGCAAGAACCTGTCTGTTATTATTAAGCATTAGTTATTGGTTGTCAGGAGAGGAGTCACTTTCTCAAGAGGCTAACAGTACTACAAACAGCACTCGTGATTAATTAGTCTCTGCTGTGTACTGTTGAGAAAGTTTATAAATTCTTGCCCTTAGAGAATCGGCGAAGTAAGCCGTCATAAAGTAAAACTTACTACTTGATTTTCACAAGTCAATTCCTTGTCTCTATTTTCAAGTAATATCAAGCATTTTATAATTCATAAATTCACATCCCCCAGTGACATCTGGCGACCTCATTCCAGGATATTAACTCCTAGCTCTAAAGTTATTAACGAGATAATCCTGACTTACTCACACCTAGGTATTCGTTATCATTAAAGAGTATAGACACTATCTTACTGGTAGTTATTGTTTCATCTCTATTAATTTTACGTAATAGTTTTCTCAGTCAGTTGCATTTTTTCCCTTCTTATTTTCTTTATTAGTTTAACTAGATAAAACTGGTCACCACCAGCATGTGCCTATATTCTTTACTTTTGATTATTAGTATTTCTCTGCAGGATGGCAGTCAGTACTCAGTCTTTAGTCCATTCAGCCTTAGTTGAGTTAGCATCATGACCACTAATATACATGTACAGGAAGCAAAAGATATGGGGGTTACCGATCTCCAACAAATTAAAGAATATGTGCTATCACGGTTTAGTAACAAGCAGCAGCATGAGAATGATGCCCGTGAAGAGCGTAAAATTCAGCACGAGGAAAGCGAGAGAGAACGTGAACACGAGCGAGAACAACGTGAACACAAGCGAGAACAATGTGAGAGAGAACGCGAATATGAGCGAGAACAACGAGAGAGAGAACGTGAATACGAGCTAGAACAACGAGAGAGAGAACGAGAACACTAACATGCTGAGCGCGAGACATGTGAGAAACATGAACTTGAGATGCTGAAGCTCAAGCAAGACTCCTTGGCTTCAGACACATCTGGTGCAGCTAACCCAAGCTCCATGAGCGCTCTCCCTGCACATATTCTTGCAACCCAGCGTCTCAAGCTTCCTTCGTACAAGGAAGGCGAGCGAATCGAGCCATTCATAGCTCGTTTTGGAGACATGGCGCAGCTGAATGAGGCAGCTAAGTGGCTCCAGTTTCTTAGCTTGTTTGAGGGCCCTGCCCTCGATATTCTCCACAGAATTCGTGGAGGCAATCTCACGAATGAGATGATGAAGGCCACACTTATCAAGGCGAACAGTCTCACAGTTGACGATGCCAGGAGTCAGTTTATGAGGGCGCGTCTACAAGAAAAGAAGACTGCTGTTCAGTTTCTAGATTGACTTAGTGCATACTTAGATGAGTGGATGGAGAAAGATGAAACCCCTCCCATGCGAGAGGGGATAATTGACCTTATGCTGTACATGCAGCTAGAAAAGTCGTGGCCTGCTGAGCTTATGACTCAGCTTAAGATCTGCCAGGTAAGGGATGCCAGCCAAATGGTGGAGAAGGCAGCTGCATTCTTCACTGCGTACAGGTATCAAACTCGTAAGCAACACACCTGGAACAGGAAAGCTGACAAATCTGGGAAACCATCTCAGACTGAACACCAGCATCAAGGCCGTTCTCAGAATAATGGCCAAGGTCCAAACAAACCGCAGAAGAAGGACCAGAGGCAAAATACCCAGAAACCTGAGTGGAAGCGGTACAACAAGCAGAACCCTAACCAGCAGCAGTACCAGTATTTCAAGCAGCAGCAGAGCAAGGACATACCACATAACCCTCAGCCATCCAATCATACTTGGGACAATCCTTTTCAGCACCAGCCCCAGTGTATCAGAGGCAGGAGGTGAATGCAACCTTCGTTCCTCAACGGCAGTACAGTGGTGTCGTTCCTAACAGCACAGGTACTTCCCCACAGTTCATTAGCCCCCCAGCAACAATTAACTTTCCATCACAGGTGGTCAATGCTCCAACTCCTCAGATGGTGAGCACAACCCCTGAGGCATCTAATTCTCAGAGCACCATGTTTGCCACATCATTCATTCAGTAGCCTCATCAGTGGCTGGCTGCTTCCTCCACAGGCCTTCCCACAGGTGACAGTGCCTTCCTTGTTCAGCCAGGGTTTGTGGGAGGCGTTCCTGTAAAGGTCCTGAGAGACAATGATTCGTCAGGTTGCTCTGTCAGGCAGAGTCTAGTTCGGCCTGAGGAGTACACTGGTCGACAGATCCAAGCTCAGTTTATTGATGGATCGGTGAGATTGTTCCCTGAGGCACATATCCAGGTGGCATCTCCATATTACAGTGGTATGACACTTGAAGTTGTCATGTCAGAACCTTTGTTTGACCTTATAATAGGCAACATACCCGGTGCCAAGTATAGTTGCACCATAGATGATGCTACTCAGACTTCGGCTGCAGTAACACGAGCCATGGCCAAGGCTCCGAACTGTGTCACCCCTGTGACCATTGCATCACCGCAAGATCTGATTTGAAGTCAAGATGTTGTCCAAGAACAACATTCTGACCCGACACTGGCTGCCGTGTGGAAGAAACAAAAGGGTAGAGTGATAAAGTATTCACGGAGAGGTCAAGCCAAGTTCCTTAGTAAACAGGGATGGCTCTACCATGAGTCACGAACACCCCAAGGCAAGGTTCGATTGCACTTTTGTCGTTCCCGCTAAGTATCGCCAAGCAGTGTTAGAATGGGGTCATTGTTCAGCTTCAGGTCACATGGGTAAAAGGAAAACCCAGGGCAGTATCCATGCTGACTTTTTCTGGCCAGGGATGGGACAAGAAATAGACAAGTTCGTGCATTCCTGCAATGTGTGTCAACGTACCACGAGTCAGGGATGTGTCCTTCCTGCGCAGTTTGAATCCATACCCCATATCTCTGAAGCAGTTGAGAGACAGGGTAGTGGAAATGTGGGGCATCTCTGACATCTCGCCCATTGGCCCCACAGGACATATTATGTCCAGGGCCTGTACATACATGTATACCGTAGGTTAAGGGGGAAGTTCGAGAAGCCAGTAGGGTCTATCCTAGGCTGTGTTTGAATTACCTTGTGGTGTCTCGAGCTGTGGGCCTCTATGAGGATTCCCGGAGAATGCATATTAAACACATGAGTGTTCACACCCACGTTGGGTGTTATAATGTGACCTGCCCGAGATTGTGTAGGGATTCTCAGCTTGCCAATATTAATCATAAGTGTAGAGTTAGGTTTAACCAGTAAACTATAAGGGTCCTTTGAGATTCTGTCCTGGGACCACGTTTCCTGGTTAATAATAATGTAGGTTTAACCAGTAAACTATAAGGGTCCTTTGAGTTTCTGTCCTGGGACCATGTTTCCTGGTTAATAATAATGTAGGTTTATCCAATAAACTACAAGGGTCCTTTGAGATTCTGTCCTGGGACTACGTTTCCTGGTTAATAATATATCCAATAAGAAAATAATGGCGACCTCTAATGTACAAAGCTTTGGCTGTCACTTAAAATTTTCGGTTAGGGCGTACTTTTTGTAGCATATGTACTGACTACTAGGCAGAAAGAGAAATTGTAATTAAATAAAAAGTGTTTGTCGCACTGACACTTTTGATGCTCCACCTTGATTGATTTCGCAGGTGCAGCTGGCGGGTGTAGCAGTTTTGTCATGCAGATCAGCTGATCGTCTCTGCCGCATGCTGCCGCCTCTTCTCTTCTGCCTCGTCGTCTTTATTTACTATTGATTTGTATTATATCATTTTACATGTAGGCACAGTTACACCACAACTGTCACACCTACACCGTGTATTACATACATCACGCTACATAACAGTTAGTTGTTAATGTAAATGTAGCGAACATTTCACTCAGTTTGACCTGAGTACAGGATTTTTCACTGTCGTCATGGAGTTTTTTTTCCTCAAGTTTGCTTCTATTAACGTAAATATGAGGTTTTTACACTCATAGGTGACTGTGATTTTCTCCTGTAGCAGGATAGTACACACACCACAGTGTGAATCTTGTGTGACTGAGTTAGGATTTATGTGTATGTATATTGAAAAATTTTTCTGAAGAAAAATTTGATTTTGATGGGGCGTAATGTCACGAATTCGCGCAAGTGTATTTATATAAATTTGTGACATTGTACTTTGGTGAGAAAACCACGAACTCTAGTGGAACTCCCACTGGGCATCACTCGGTTCAACCGTCCTTGAATTCACTTCGATCGGGATGGTTTTCAGAACATGTGTCACTGTTTCACATGTGACCATACTTATCCACGACATTAGTGCTTTCACTGAGTGATTTATTGAATTTTTATATCGTTCACCCACTTTCTGTTGACCGTTGAAGTTAGGCCACGCCTACTTTCGGTGAACACGGCCATCTCTTACCAGTTTCCCCAGTCTGAACTTAGCTTTGAGTCACCTCGAGGATAGGACTGCTTGTGCCCAACATAGAGCAGTGCCTCTGGTGTACAGCAAATTCCTGAATATCCACCTAGACAGTGAATTGGCGAAGTGGGCTTAGCGAATAGCAGCGTTTGGTATTCATCACGCAGGCGCCCAGACTTTCGTTTAGCTCCCCTCCACTGACCAGTATTTCTGTTCGTTTTTCTAGGCTTACATTTGATTAACTTTTGAATGAGTGAGTGAGTGAATTCTCTTTGTTATTTGAATTCATGAGTCCCCTAGTGACCGTGAATTCCCCTTTTGAATTCATTTGGAGATTCAGATAACATAAATTTATTTTATTGTAATCAATAAATTTACAGTTCTTTTCTTGAGCTTAACGTAATTAAAATCGTGTTTTATTTCTCCACATTAAGCTTACTTTAGTTGCCGCTCCTAGTTTGCAAAAACTCTTTACATTATTCATACCTGGTACTTAGGCCAGTTCTTCTGTATCAAACTTAAATCCGCTGTGCCAGCCAGGAGTTAAGCACCGGCAAGAACCTGTCTATTATTATTAGCATTAGTTATTGATTGTTAGGGGTGGAATCACTTTCTCGAAAGGCTAACAGTACTACAAACAGCACTCGTGAGTAATTAGTCTCTGCTGTGTACTGTTGAGTAAGTTTATAAATTCTTGTCCTTAGAGAATCGGCGAAGCAAGCCGGCATAAAGTAAAACTTATTACTTGATTTTCACAAGCCAATTCCTTGTCTCTGTTTTCAAGTAATATCAAGCATTTTTAATTCTTAAATTTCACATCCCCCGTGACAATAATTAAGCTGGAAAATCAGATGAAGAGGGAGAATAGGGGTATCACAGGTCAACAGTGTGTGAAGAATGATCAAGGAAAGGTAGTAGTGAACAGTAGAGATGTTAAAGACTCATGGAGAGAGCACTACAACCGGTTGTTGAATAAGGAGTTTGTCAGGGACAGGGAAGGTTTGGAGCCAGCAGATCCATTGTCTGGCCCTTGACCTTGGATTGACGCTACTACTGTGAGCAGGGCAATTGCAGGATGCAGGTGGGGAAGGCAGCAAATGTGTCTGGGTTGACTGCTGAAATGTTGAAAGCCTCAGAAGATACAGGAGTGGAGTAAGTTACTAATTTTATGAATTACAGCAATATATGTGTGTGTTGTCCCAGATGAATGGCTGAAGAGTGTAATTCTAAATGTGCACAATGGGAAAGGTGATGCCCTGGAAAAAGGAAATTATAGAGGAATAAAGCTTTTAAGCCAGATAGTGAAGGTAACGGAGAGAGCTCTAGGAGGTATGATTAGAGGAGTGAATATTGATGAGATGCATTTTGGGCTTATGCCAGGCAAAGGAACCACTGATGTCATATTCAGTGTTCTACAGCTTCAGGAAAACTAATATGAGAGAAATGGGAACAGTACTTTGTTTTTGTTGGTTTGGAGAAGGACTTTGACAGAGTCCCTAGAGAGGTGGTGAAGTTGGCAATGAGAAGGCTTAGGATCGAGGAGTGACTGGTTAGGGGTGGTTATGGCCATGTATGTGAGTGTTCACACCCAAGTAAGAGAGAACTGAGATTTGAACGAGGAGTTTTCCGTGAATGTTGGTGTGCATCAGGGGTCAGTCTTGAGCCCCTTGTTGTTTGTTATGGTATCTGAAGCCCACTCATGTGACTTCAGAAATGGACATCCATGGGAGATGATGTATGCTGATGGTTTGGTGTTGTCTGCAGAGAATGAAAGGGAGGCGGAGGAAAGATTTAGGAAATGGAGAAATGGTATGGGGCACAAGGGCTTTGGAGGAAATGCAGATAAAACAAAAGTGATGGTACCTAGGGTGGAGGTGGTATTTTCAAAAAAAGAGTAGGAGAGGGGGTGGCCATGTGCGATTTGCCATAAAGGCGTGGATAGTAATTCCATCTTCTGCAGCAAATGAGTATGTGATATGTGGGTGCATAAGAGATGTAGTGGTATTAGAGGTAGACTGCAAGAAAATGCTGATTTCAGTGTGCAGTGTGTCGGGGAGAGCATGTGGAGACTGCTAGGCATGAAAGGACTGAACTTGCGTGTGAATCTCTTGAGTGTGTGGAAGAGTTTTGTTATTTGAGAGACATGTTATGTGATGGAGGTGGGGTTGGAGCTAGCTCTGAGGCTCGAGCGAGGAGTGGTTGTAAAAAAATCAGGGAACTGTTCCCTCTCCTGACACTGAGAGGCCTCTCCCTCCGTGCTAAGGGATCTTTGTATGTGGCATGCACTAGGAGTGTAATGCTGTATGGTGGTGAGACCTGGGCAGTAAAGGAATTGCACATTCGCAGGATCAAACGTACAGAAATGGCAATGATTAGGTGGATGTGCAGTGCGTTCCTGAGTGCGAGGACTAGGGAGGGAAGAGTTGAGAGGTAGGATGGGACTGGAGTGTACTGGTCTTGTGATGAGGAAAGGTAAATTGGGATTGTTTGGGCATGTGGAGAGGAAGGAGTATGATAATTGGGTGCAGAAAGTGAGAAGTGTTAACGTTAGGGATAATGTTGCGAGAAGTAGACCGAAAACGACCTGGGACGAGGTCATTGAGTGTGACCTCAGGGATAAGGGACTAAATAGGGAAGCTACCAGAGATCGAGCAGCATGGACAGCAGCCATTAGGTGACCAAGGCCGACGCATGCAAGCATGTTAGAGCCTTCAAAAACGAATCGAAACGAACACACACACACACACACACACACACACACACACACACACACACACACACACACATATATATATATATATATATATATATATATATATGTATATATACACACACACACACACACAGAGCTGCATTTATAGTACAAAGGAGGAAACTACTGCATCAGCCTAGAATCAAACTCACTTTATTTCACACAACAGACCAGCTCTCTGTTCACCCACTAACACCTCCGTCACTCTAATATTCGTTACCCAAACACTAAGGTTTCAGTGGGATGGAATAAAATACTATCCATCTGCTCACCCTATTATTCTGACCCATCACGAGCGTAGAGACCCGAGGCTAGGCTATTCAGTCCCAACATTTAAGGAGAGGTTGACCAGCCTCATTCTTCCCTGAGTAGCATTATATGAGCAAGAAACCCCAACTCATCCATGGATGTACAGTACACCCTTGTGGACCCACATCTGGTTGAAAACCTTAGACAACTAGCCCATTAGGCGTCACTTGTTTATATGGTTATCTCTCAGCTTATTAAATGGTTTCCAGTGTTAGGGTAAAACTTTTGACTTGTCACCCAGTGCAGTACTACATCAAATGAAAGGATGGTGAACGCCCGTATCTACTAACATGACTAGTACGTGACAAAATAAAACGATTAACATGATTGCCAACAATCCCAAATGAATGCAAGATGGTCTCCATAGGGCTATAGTACACTGGCAAGCTTTCATGCTAAATGCCATGATGTTCAATAAACGTACAAAACCAGAGAATCTCAAAGTTTGCCTGTTTATATAGTTTGACTTTGATCCCATAAATCCCTTTAAAAAGCCTGTTAGAATACAAAGAAAGGGAAAGAAAAGAAAAGAAAAAGACGGAGAAAAGCTGTCAGGTTTATGAAAAAAAAATGTGAAGAAATACGGAATGACGCCAAGTTGAAAAAAGCGTTTGGAAGGAAGCAGAAAGGAAAGGAAGGAATACACTACTTAGGAGACTTGCTAAGCATAAAAGTTGGTTAATCCCTTGAACCCTCGTGACGTGCGTTACAGCTGGCATCAAAAGTCTTGTCGCCTTTCTTGCTTTTCTCTCCATGAACTTTGAAAATCAGTGTAGTAAATCAGCAGTGAAGGACACGGATGACTTTATTCAGCCATCGATCTGTGTCATAAGTGTCGGATGCTGAAGACTCACCACACTGATGGTCAAAATCAGTGGGAGAAAGGCAGAGGATGCGACAGGATTTTTCATGCCGATTGTACATTGTAATGTGTTCTTGCTCTTGGCTGAAGATTTTACTCAGTTTGAGAAATGCCTCTCGTGTTGGTGTGGTTTATCAAGGCCATATGAGTCCCCAATAAATGATAAGTCTTTAAGCTGAATCAGAATACTCAGATGGCAAAAATAAGAAAAAAATAAAAATCGCGGTACTTAGTTATTATAATCTTTTACAAATCTTTCCCGATACTCCTACACTCGCTGCCCACGCACCACGCGATGAGGTGCAAAGTACAGGTACGAGAAAACAAGATTCTTGATCATTAATATGTACTGCATGTCGATCCCTCCTTAACCCAGGGAAGGGTGGCTAGAAAGGAGTGCAAAGGAGTACAAAGGAAAGTAAACAACAGCAAACCTAATGGTAAAGAGAATTCAATGGCTATGACATCTAATTCTACAAGATGACGCCAAGGATTGCAAAGAAAGAAGGCTCCACAGACACATCACTTCCGTATCACTCTGTCCTCTATCCCCAGACAGCTCTCTTCCCAACTCGCGCTCCCTTCACGCCTAAACCTCTTCACCCAATCTATCCATGCATTTCATCCTCGGTCTCTCCCTTCCATTCCCCCATTCCACCTCACTTTAATGCACTCCTCGTTAGTCTCTCATTCTCCATTCACTCGTAAAAGCCAGTAGAGATCCTCACTGAATTAATCCAACTTTTACCTCTCACACAGTAGAGAGATATGAGTACGAGATAACTAACCAAGGCAGTAGAGGAGTTCAACAGGACAGAAGTAAGTGATAATCTGTGAATAGAGTAAGACTTATTAGTAACTAGTGCTTGCTCGCAAATATTTGTGTGACTGACTACTAGCCTTTCCATCACATAATGTTTGCAAATACCATTATTTTTCCCCATTCCGTTATTGAGAGAACAATGACCAATTCTGAGAAAAAAAAAAAAATCGCATATTTTAGCGTTTTGCGATTTCCGACAATTTCACGCCGTCACGTCGCCCGGGGTAACCAAAATTTTTGTTTGGTATTTTTCTGACACTCCTTGGACTTACCCCGACCTAATGCAAAAAGAATTAGGTCTGTATAACTATTACTGTTCCAGTGAAAGAAACGCGGAAACGCACAGGCAGACACACACATGCCCAGCTTGACTTTATTATTTACATAAAAGTTAGTTAAGATCTCTTGTGAATCCTTCTCCACGCTACTACATTTGCAACCACGTAGCACGAGATGTGGGACATAGCACAAGATAAAAAAACAAAAAACATAATGATTATTGGTAATTACTTCCTATGGATACTTGTCCACCGCAAAAACCGTTCAATACCCTTAACATGCACCCTTCCCCTATAGAACTTCTTACCAAACTCCTATACTTGACACACACACACACACACACACACACACACACACACACACACACACACACACACACACACACACACACACACACACACACACACACACACACACACACACACACACACACACACACACACACACACACATCAAATCATCGCATTTACTGAGAGCATTGAACTATTAATTACTACTGAGACTTTCTAACCGTAAAATTTGGGTAAGTTGTCCCAGGAAACCTTCTCTAGACTGCTACACCTCCCACCCAAGCGGCACGAGAGATGACACCAACTGTAAGTATGAGATAGCAATAGGATTCTAGATAAGTCTTGCTGGAACTTGCTGAGAATGTTTGTCCATATGTATTCAATGAAGCTTTCCTTCAGACTCTCACATACTCCACTCACACAGACTAAGAAACACACCTACACAAGCTAAGAAATACACCTACACAGACTAAGAAATACGCCTACACAGATTTAGAAATAGATCTACACAGACTAGGAAATACACCCATACTGACTTTGAAATACACCTACACAGACCAAGAAATACACCTGCACAGACTAAGCAGTACACCTACACAGACTAAGAAATACACCTACACAGACTAAGAAATACACCTACACAGACTAAGAAATACACCAACACAGACTAAGAAATACACCAACACAGACTAAGAAATACATCCACACAGACTAAGAAATACACCTGCACAGACTAAGAAATACACCTACACAAAGAAATTTACCTACACAGACTAAGAAAAACACCTGCACACACTAAGAAATACACCTACACAGACTAAGAAATACACCTACACACACTAAGAAATACACAGCCACAGACTTTGAAAACGAAAGCTCTTAATACAAGAGAATACGATTATTAATTACAACGTAGGTTTATCAGTGGTCAAATTTATCCGTTAATCTATCTCGGTCTCCTACATGTCATCCACATTGCGTAGGAGATGAGACAAAGTGTAAATGGGATAAAACAATAGGATTTTTGATAATTAAGTGCAACGCAGGACTTGATTAACGTGAAAGTTGGTCAAGATTACTTAATAATCTTTATCTAGCATTCTACACCTCCCACCCACGCAGCACGAGGTGTGAGGCAAAGTGCAAGTATGAGAAAGCAGGATTCTTGATTACTAATTTGTATATCTATCTACCTATAATCAAATACCTTAATCCCAGAAAGGGTGGCCCAGAAGGAGGTGCAAAGGAAGGAAGGGTGGAAGGAAGGAATAAGCCAGAAAATTACTCTATGGCACTAAGTCAGCGCTGATAGAGTCGGCGTGGACAGATTCGGCGTCAGCAGGATCGGTGTTAATAGAGTCGGTGAGCTTCACCCTTCCAGGAAGGGAGGGAAAGTCGATGTCAATGGCAGGTCTGTAAACAACTAATACCACAATACCGAATGTCCACTCCTAAAGGAGTAAGAGAAAATATATGCTAGATTGTGGATATTGCAAGCATAGAGCCTGGACAAAAGAGATGATGTGGACAGCAAGGAACGAAAGACTGGCGACGAAAAGACCCTTTTAATCTTCTCTTCAGTCAAGCAAGGATTCTGGGGAGGTATTCTCCCTCCTCCCCCGTCCTCCCCAGGGGGGAAAAAGTGCTCACGAGTGCAAAGGAAAGCAAACAACGACAGACCTAATGGTACAGAGAATTCTATGATTATAACATATAATTCTGTAAGCCGACCATATGGTCAGCAGATAAAGAAGGCTCCACAAACGAATCACTTCCTTTTCACGCCTGTCCTGCACCATCGGCTGCCCTGCATCCCACTAACACTCCCCTCACTCGTACACCTATACTCCTTTCAATCTCAGCCCCCGTTGCCTCCTTCCTTTCCCCCAATCCACTTTACTCACATACACTCTCCTGATTAGTTTCTCATTCTCCATTCTCTCGTAAAAACTAGTCAAGATCCTCAGTGAATAATTCCAACTCTTATCCCCACACAGTCGAGAGATATGAGATCACTAACCTTGGCAGTAGAAGAGCTCAACAGGACAGAATGAAGAAGTTAAATGTAAAGGAGATTAATTAATAATAAAAGTTAGTAAAGAGATCTTATTATGTTTTCTCCTGATTCTTACAGTTGTCACTCAGCATCAGATGTGAGACACCATGCCTGTAGGAGAGAACAATATCTATCTATCTATCTATTGCCAGACGCCTCAATCCCGTTTGGGGTGGCCACAAACAAATCGCCTCCAAGTCTCCCTGTCCCCCGCCATTTCACTACCCTGCTCCCAACTCACACCCCCCTCTCTCATATACCTCTCCACCCCATCCCTCCATCTCATCCTCGGCCTCCCCCTCCCTCTTCCCCCCTCCACCTCACTCACATACACTCTCTTCGACAGTCTTTCACCCTCCATCCTCTCCACATGGCCAAACCACCTCAGTGTGTTCCTCATAACGCTCCCTATCACATCCACATCAACACCACAACGTTCCTTTATATCCTCATTCGTCAGCCTATCTCTCCATGTGACTCCACAATATGAATCTTGATAATAATTTGACACTGGCACTCCTTCACTGTAAAAATATTTCAATACCGTTGATATGAATCCTTTCCTTATGGATCTTTTAACCTACATCACACACACACACACACACACACACACACACACACACACACGAATGACCGACCACAATTACTGCGAGTGGAAGAGTTCAGTCCGGGGGTTTGAATTAGTAATGGCTACTGAGACTTATTAATCGTAAAAGTTGGTTAAGAAGTCGCATGAATCTCTCCATACTCCTTCACTTCCCACCCACCCACCACGGGATATGAGGCGAAATGCAAGGAGAAACTAATAAGATGCTTCATTTTTAATTCCTACGGGGGCCTTGTTATAGAAGAAATTTGTCACTATCTGGTATGTTCTTTTCTCCTACACTTTCCATCCCATCAGTGTTAAATATGAGGTAAAGGGCATTATTACTGTACATTAAAGTGACGCAGTCTTGCTTAGCGTAGAAAATGGTCAAAGTACTTCATGACTGCATCCCTGGATTCTTACCTATTACACCTACTCACTGTAAGAAGAGACTGAGAGGATGCAAGTACATGAGAGCCTCGTAATTGACCGAAGAAAAGACGTGTTTGCCTTAAAATGAGGCAATATCCTTTATCTTTTCTTTCGCTTAGACTAGATCCGCGGAAACCAACACTTCCTAGAGAGAAGAGAAGAGAGAAACCTGTACTTTTCACAGGTAATATATTGGATGGACAACACTTCCTACCCACACTTTCTATGCGGCTGGAGTGGAAGGATTTGATACAAAATAATAATAATAATAATGATAATGATAATAATAATAATAATAATAATAATAATAATAAATAATAATAATAATAATAATAATTTTAACTGTGGAAATTCATTCATGGTAAAATTTGGTTTCAAAGTCTTATGAAACTTTCTCAAGACATCAGCTTTTTTTTTTCTTTTTTAAGATGAACAGAGGAAGTAAGTGGTACGCAACCACAAAAAAGGCCAGTACGGTACAACAGTGTTAAGTCGTGACGTTGTATCAGTTATCAAGGCTCCAATAAGCTTGCATGCGTCGGCCTTGGTCACTTAATGGCGAGTCTTCACGCTACTCGATCTCTGGCAGCGTTTCTATTCCAGATGAGTAACTGTCAGGGAAACTAATTCATTGTCAAAAAGCGGTTAATATCAAGCATGAATCTGTTCCCAACGAATCCCCATGCGAGACTCCCATTGTTCCCTGCCTACACAGACTAAAAGAATAAAACGATGCCAATATTATGAGAGTACTGTGACTGAGACAAAGGAAGATACACATGGAGGAAGGAAATTTTCTTACCTGGAAAGTTGGATAGGATCTCTCATCAAACGCTTAACTAGACTCTTACATATCCAGCCTTCCAGTCTAAGGTTTCTCAGCACATCTACCTCAACGATTTATTTTTGGATTTGGAAAGTTAATATCGTTTTGCATGAGGTTATATATTCATAATACTGAGATGTTAGAATAAATTAGATATTACAGAAGAGGAGAACAAGGTGCAATGAACCAAATAAGTCGCTTAAGAAGAGGTGTTCGGGAGCTTCCTTAACTGACGAGAAAACCTGGGTAAGAGATATACAACTGCAAATTAATGGATTTGAGTTATTTGAGATGAGCCTGTGGGGTCACATGGAGAGACAGACTGACAAATGAGGAAGTGAAGGATCGTTGTGGTGTGATGTGGATGTGATAGGAAGCGTTAGGAAAAACACACTGAGGTGGTTTGGCCATGTAGAGAGGATGAAGAGAAAGAGACTGACGAGGAGAGTGTATGTGAGTGAGGTGGAGGGAGGGAAAGGGAGGAGGAGGTCTAGGATGAGATGGAGTGGTGGAGTGGAGAGGTATAAGAGGGGGGGGGGTGAGCTGGGAGCAGGGCAGTGAAATGGTTGGGGACAGAGCGACATGGAGGCGATTTGTTTGTGGCCACCTCTTAAGGGATTAAGGCGTCTGGCAATAGATAGATAGATAGAATTAATGGACTAGAAGATTGTACAGTTTTGAACAATATTATGGAACCACATTTTAGTCGAACAATTTTGAAACACTTACTTAACATCCTGAGAGGTTTGTCTGGCTCCGAGGACCGCATCACTTGGCTTCGAAAATCATTGTTCACTGTCTCGTTTTATATCGTGAGGAAGTTTTTTTTTTTTTTTTTTCTTTATGTCTCCGACTCCGGGCAAAGGCTTCAGAGCCTATATCTCGGAGGCAGTAGCCTATCCCAAGGCCCTGTAGTCCTCCTACACCTCCACATGTCACCACTTCGGCGCTGACACCCACCGTCCATATTGAATACATGCTAGGGCTGTCTCATACAGGACTGGTGTATTGGTATTAGCGGGGGTATTTTTACGACATGTCGGCGGGTCTTCTGGTAGATCGATAAAGTCTGCTTTACATGAAATTCAAATCCTGAAACTGTTCCCTGCCCCAGACGGGATTCGAACCTGGGTCCATCAGGACTGCAGGCCGCCTCTCTACCGATTCAGCCACCGCCTCCCCAAGGTCCATAATAATGTCCACAACACTACATATGGCAAAGGAAAATGATACCGTTTACCGTAAAAAATAATACAAAAACTATAGGCATTAAGAATCCATCCGCCATTGCCCTTCTATACTCTGTTCAGTTTAACTTGACCTTCAATTTCCACCCCTCCATCTTGAATGTTGACATATACTAAGAGATTAGCTATAGATTATGATGCTATTCACGACGAAGTACTACAGAAAGGACGCAGAGCCCCAGTATTGTCCTTTTCTGACCCTGAGCTACGTGACATAAGCAGCGGAATTATGAAAATTTGGGGGAAGGTATAGTGACTGAATTATACAGCATAAGAGATAGGGAGCCACAGACCCTGAGAGAATGGAAGGGTGCCAATAGGAATGTGAGTTGAGGCGGAATGGTGCAAATATAGATCCAGCCACAAACCTTCTGGGAATGGCAGGGTGCCAATATGGATGGGCTATGGAGGAATAGTGTAAACAGATAGCCACAGAGCTTGAGAGAATGAAAGGGTGCCAATAGGACGAGCGGGTTGAGACGGGATGGCACAAGTAGCGACAAGGCAAAATAAATACAGCATGGAGATCTGGTTACCAAAAAAGTCAGTTAAGATGTTGACTAATCGTCTCCGTAGACTCCTACATTTGTCACCCACTCACTGTAAGATATAGGAGACCACTAACCGCGGACCAGAATAAGGAAAAATGAGAAAGCAGACCTAATCATGGAGATTTGGTTACCGAGAAACTAAGATGTTGACTAATCATTCCTCTACGCTTCTAATTTCGCCATCCACTCCCTGTAATAGACATGACCGTAAACAGGAAAATTGGACGAGGGAAAGTAGAGAGAAACAGCAGGCCTAAAACCGGTCCAGATCCTACTCGATTCATTTACTCAGACTTCTTCATGTTCCATCCTTGTACGCGAAGGCCCGTTTATCGTTGGTTAAGGAAGCTCCGAGGATCCTTTTACATAGCCATTTATTTCTGCATAAAGGTCAATTATAATCAGCAGAAAAACAGTAATCTTAAATCCAGTCAAGGTCCGATTCGAATCATTTACTCAGACTTCTACATGATCCATCCAAGTACACGAAGACCCGTTTATAGTCGGTTAAGGAAGCTCCCTAGTACCTTTACCTAAGCGATTTATTCCCGGGTACAGCTCGTTAATAATGCCTTGTTTATTACTTACGCTATCTGTCATAGATGCAAAAAGACATAAGCAGTATACAGAGCTAGAGTAAGGTGTAGTAGGCAAAATAAATCACTAAGAAGAAGGTGTTACTCATCCTCCTTAAACGAAAGTACCCTGGCCTAAGACATCACACTAAAAACCTCGTGAGTAGAGGGATTTAAATATGATAAAGAAAATAGGTAATGATAAATGCTACAGTAACTCATTTACCTTAAGAATTAGTTAATATTTTTACGAATCCTTTCCAAAATAACTAGACTGGCTTATGGGAAAATATAGCCAATATCTTAACTAGAATATTTCTTACATTTCCCCAACCACGCAGACTAAGAGATGTGTTGCAATGAACCCTGAGTGGAAGGCTGCCAATAATAGGAGTGTGTTGAGAAAGAAAGAGAGGGAGAGAGAGAGAGAGAAAGAGAGAGACAGAGAGACAGAGACAGAGACAGAGACAGACAGACAGACAGAGCAGCCTTGTAGGCATGGTTATGTCTAAACACTCGCATACTTGGGATAAAAATACTATATACGGTAATGTTTGTGTGTGTGTGTGTGTGTGTGTGTGTGTGTGTGTGTGTGTGTGTGTGTGAGAGAGAGAGAGAGAGAGAGAGAGAGAGAGAGAGAGAGAGAGTGTTAAACTTGAAAGCATAGGTATGTCTAAATATATGCTTACGATCAGAATAATACAGAATCTGTGTGCGTGTGCGTGCGTGTGTGTGTGTGTGTGTGTGTGTGTGTGTGTGTGTGTGTGTGTGTGTCTGAGAGAGAGAGAGAAATGGGGGGGGGAATCAATACACAGCGTGGGCCAGAGAACACTTCAGCACCCAATCAAAGTCGCTAATTATGAGTCTTGATCAATCTTAGTCTCCCAGGTGAAAACTTGAGTGTGGCCAGGCGTCTCTCTCCCTTCTCCTTTCCTCCCTCCCTCCCTCTCCCTCCACTTCCTCCTTTCCTCTCCTCTCTCCTTCCCCTCCTCCCCTTTCTCCACTCCCCTTCCTTCTAGTCACTGTTCATCTGCCTCCCCCTCTTCCTCTCCCTCTTCTTAGTTTTTCTCTGTCTGTCTGTCCCTGTCTGTCTGTTCTCTCTCTCTTTCTCTCTCTTTGCCTGCCTGCCTCCATGTGTGTGTGTGTGTGTGTGTGTGTGTGTGTGTTTCGGGCAATTATATAGAGCTGGGAGACATTTTTCCAACTGAGGGGGACAAATATAACTTTTTTTAACATATATATTACCTTGGCGTTCCCTTAAGCCTACGAAGTTCATCAAAACCTTCAGCCCGCTCTAGCTTCGGGCGCGCGGGTGTAAAACTTGGTGTACACGAGAGACCAAGGCCCACTTCCTCTTTGATTACGGAGATTCCCTAACACCTCTTCCTATGAGATTTACTTTTTATAACACCTTACTGTCCCTCTCTGTGTTCCATAAATCCTGCCAATATCGCCATACTCTGCATAAATATCACAGAAAAGGATATTAACCAGTCATAACGAAAATTAAATCGCTAGGGAAGAGGTGTTAGGGAGCTTCTTTAACCGACGAGAATACGAGGCTTCGGTCGGTGTTCGAGACAATTAAGGATGATTCCTAGCACGTTTTTCTCGGCAATTTATTTTTAGAAACAGTCGATTAACAGAACATTGTTAAGTACGAGGAGTATGGTGATATTAGAATGATAAATAACGCATAAAAGGACAGCCAGGGGTAATAGGCAAAATAAATCGCTTAGGAAAAGGTGTTATGGAGCCTCCTTAACCGTCGAAAAATACAAGCCCAAGGTCCATATTCCCGTCTGGTAAAGAAGCTCCCTAATTCATTTTCCTTAGCTATTTATTTTGGGATTTGGCTACTTATTATCTATTTATTCGTTATTTATGCAGAGAATGGCGATTTTGGATGGATTTATATAACACAGAATAGGACAGTAAGGCGTAATAAGGAAAATAAATCGCTAAGGAACAGGAGTTAAGGAGCTTCCATACACAACAATAATACAAGACCCCAGGCCCGTATACTCGTCGGTTAAGGAAGCTCCTTAACAAATTTTCCTAAGCGATTTATATTGCTTAATATTTACTGTCCCATTCTGTGTTACATAAAACCTTCTAACATTGCCCTACTGAGCACAAATAACATACAAGTTGATATTAACCAGCAGTGTCCAAAAATAAATCGCTAAGGAACAGGTGTTAGGGAGCTTCCTGATCCGACGAAAAAATGGACTTCAGTCTCAGTGCTATTCTGTTAGGAAGAGAGAGAGAGAGAGAGAGAGAGAGAGAGAGAGTCAGTCTAAGAGGGCACTTTGTTACCGGAAGGGCAAAGTGGCAAGGGCTCTAGTCCATTTGCGAGAGAGAGAGAGAGAGAGAGAGAGAGAGAGAGAGAATACTGAATAGTAAGGCGTGACTCGTAGTAATAGCACTGGTAATGATATGAACTGTGAAATGATGGAATTTATACAGTGGCCTAGAAAAGTTTCGTTCCTTCTCCTACCGTTCACCAACTCAATATTGTACAGGGTGATCAAAAACTCCATATGCACTTGAACAGTATGGTGTAATTAAGTGAAAAAAAAAATGTATCCAGATTTCATTTTAAGCTGACACATAATTTTATTTACTACTAACAAAGGCTAAACATAAACCTAACTTTAACTTTATATCAAATGTTCTAATTACATTGTCATAGCTAATAGTATTCTAAATCCTATATAGTCTATCAATATATAAGTACACAGCAACCTTTTGATCGCTGTGTATTAGTCATTGTAAACTTTGGCGTCGGTACTAAATTTTCTGGCTAGTTTAATAATTAACTTTGACCCAGTCTTACTTCTAACTGCACTGAGGAACTGAAAAACTTCAAAACAAAGCTATATGAATAATCAGTAACCCAACAATTACAAGTGAACTACCTCCCCTACAAGTAAGAACGAATGCTGCCTCTCTCGCATTAATTTACAGATACTTTTATGGCAAATGCTCAGACGAAACTGCATCCATTGTGCCACCTCTCCACGCCTTCCCCCGCTCTCCTAGATGCCCAAGTAGCGCTCATGACCGGACTGGCACACTGCCATATTGTAGCACTTCTGTCTATCAAAATTCATTCATTCCCCGAACTGCATCTCTTTGGCACTCGCTTCCAAAGAACAGTTTTCCTCCAAACTTCAACCTACAGCAGTTCAAGTCCAGCTGTTACAGATTTTTAATGAAAGATGGACACCTGTCATCTAGTGTATAGATTATTTTTCATTTAAATTTTTCATTCCTCTGCCTATCTTATTAGAATCTATTTATAACAAAGAAGTGCTAAGGTAAGGACGTATAGCCGTAGCATTGTCCTTGTCTGCCATACGTGTACGAGAAATGAGCACAAAAAGAAAAAATGTAGGCCATGTTAACGCAAAAAGAGCATAGATTTAACTCATTGTTCTTTTTATGTATCATAACTAATTATAATGTTATTAGGTAGAGTGGGGCAAGAAAAGTACAAGAACTTTTTGAGGCAACAGTACCACAGCTAAAAATGTGCTTGTTCACTTTACCTTGGCCTAAACTATGCATCCTTCCTTCTTGAAGCTGAGTTACAACAATATATTAACACAATATCCTTACACATGCCTCACTACCATCATAAAAACTCTTGACGGTACCTAGCACCTTACCATCTACACTGTACATGAGCAAAACCTTCCACAATAAATCCTTCTCGGTCTCCTTATAATAATAAATATACTACTTCTACTACTACTACTATTAATCCTGCTACTACTACTTCTACTACTCCTACTTGTTTTATTTCACGTTCATCCATTTGTGAACTGTATTGTGAAGATCAAACCCAACCTTCATAATACGGTTCGCCATTTGGATTTCTTTTTTTTTTTTAATGTGAGAAAGAAGGAACCAAAGGCAACGAGCCCGCAAAACTGTTCCTTCCAAGAGAAAAACAAAATACAAGAGAGAGCCAAATTCAAGATCCATTCATTTCGAGATGCCTGGACACACTGCGTTTGTTTTTTTTAATGTGAGAAAGAAGGAACCAAAGGCAACGAGCCCGCAAAACTGTTCCTTCCAAGAGAAAAACAAAATACAAGAGAGAGCCAAATTCAAGAGCCATTCATTTCGAGATGCCTGGACACACTGCGTTTGAAAGACTGGAGATCATAGGAAGCAGGAAATACAGACAGAGGGAGACAGTTCCAGAGCTGACCTGTTGCATAAATGAAGGACTGGAAGTAACGGTTAACTCTTACATTAGAGAGTTGGACAGAAATGAGGTGAGAGTTTGCTGCTAGACGGGTGCTATGCGCCAGTCGTAGAGGTGGAGGAATGCATGAAGACAGTTCAGAGGAACAGTGACCATTGAAGTAGCGATAGAAAAGAGATAAAGATGCAACAGTGCGGCGAAGAGACAGAGGTCGAAGGGAGTCAGTAAGAGGGGGAGAATTAATGAGACGAAAAGCCTTTGACTCCACCCTAATGAGAAGAGCTGTATGTGGGGAGCCTCCCCACACATGAGAGTTGTACTCCACGCAAGGGTGGATAAAACCCCTGTATAGAGTCAACAATTGTGCAGGGGTAAAGAAGGGATGGAGTCGGCTTAGCACACCCAATCTCTTGGAGAGATGTAATATGATCTTTCCAAGATAAGTCCCGAGTAAATGAAACCCCAAGCATGTTCAAGGATGATGCAGGTTTAAGCTGAATATTATTAAATATTAGTGGGTATACCTGTGGAAGATTTTGTTGGGTTGATAGGTGCAAAAACTGAGTCTTTGATGCATAAAAACAACCAGATTATTTTTACCCCAGTCAGAGATACGAGCCAAGACAGACATTAGGTGTGCCATAGCCTCATCTCTTGTTTGTTGAAGTAACTGCCGAGATGGATGTTGAGGGAATCGAATGGAAAGGTGAAGGGTTGAGTCATCAGCGTATGAGTGGATAGGGTTAGATGTACAGCTTAGAAGGTCATTGATGAATAAAAGGAAGAGAGTTGGTGATAGCACAGAGCCCTGAGGATCACCACTGTTAATAGATCTAGGAGAAGAACAATGGCCGTCTACAACAGCGGCTATAGATCGACCAGAAAGGAAGCTAGAGATGAAGGCACAGATAGAAGGATAGAAACCGTAAGAGGGTAGTTTGGAAATTGAAGATTTATGTCCGACTCGTTCGAAAGCCTTTGAGATGTCTAGTGCAATGGCAAAACTTTCGCCAAAGTCCCGAAAGGAGTATGACCAGGAATCTGTAAGGTTGGTGAGAAGATCGCCTGTGGAGCGTCCCTGACGGAACCCATACTGACGATCAGAAAGAAAGTTGTGATAGGAAAGATGCTTTAAAATTTTTCTATTAAGAATAGACTCGAAAACTTTTGAGGTACAGGATGTTAAAGCAATTATGGCCTTTGGTTCCTTCTTCCTCACATTAAAAAAAAAAAAAATAAAATAAAAAGTTAGAGGGTTGGGAATGATCACCCTTCTTTGGGACTGGCTGAATGAGAGCAAACTTCCAGCAAGATGGAAAGGTACAAGTTGATAAACAATGGCAAAAGAGTTTGCATAGGCAAGGTGTATGCACAGAAGCACAGTTCTTGAGAACAACAGGAGTGACTTCATCAGGCCCATATGCCTTATTATTATTGAGGCCTTTGATGGCAGAAAATACATCAGCTGAAGAAATTTTAATGTTAGACAAGAGGAAGTCTGAGGGGGGAAGTGAGGGAGGAACAGCACTGGAATCGTCTAAGGTGGAATTGGAGGAGAAAGTCTGAGCGAAGATATCTGCTTTATCAGTAGAAGAAATAGCTACAGAGCCATCAGAGTAGAAAAGAGGAGGGAAGGATGATGAGGTAAAATTGTTAGAAAGGTTTTTGGCAAGGTCCCAGAAGGAGTGGGAAGAATTCAAGTTAGAGTTGAGAGCATTTTGTACGGATGAAATTATTTTTAGCAGAGCGAAGAACAGACTTAGCACGATTCCGGGCAGAAACATATAAAAGATGTGATTCAGGGGTGGGTTGGCTCCAGTACCTTTTATAGGCCTTCTCCTTGTTGCAGACAGCATTAGAACAAGCGTGATTAAACCAAGGATTTCGTGCATTAGCCAAAGGATATGAAAGGGAATGTATGCTTCCATACCCGAGAGAATAACCTCCGTAATGCGCAAGGCACACCCAGATGGCTCCTGGCCATGGAAGCAATAATTATTCCGGGGAAAATCAAAGAAGTACTGCCTGAGGGCCTCCCAATCCGCAGCTCCAAAGTGCCACACTCGACTTTTCTTTGGAGGGTCCACAGGCCGTACCTGAGCGATAGGACAGGTTAAGGTGATAAGGTTGTGATCGAAGGAGCCCAACAGAGGGAAAGATTAACAGTGTAAGCAGAAAGATTAGTTGTAAGAAAGAGGTCAAGTATGTTGGAGCTCTCTCCAAGGCGGTTAGGGATACAAGTAGGGTGCTGTACAACCTACTCTAGGTCATTAAGGATAGAAAAGGTGTAGGCTTGTTCACCAGATGGATCAGTGAAAGGAGAGGAGAGCCAAAGGTGGTGGTGAACATTGAAATCTCCAAGAATGGAGATTTCAGAGAAAGGAGAAATGGATAGAACGTGTTCCATCGTAGAAGTAAGATAGTCAAAGAATTTTTGATAGTCAGTAGAATTAGCAGATAAGTAAACAGCGCAGATATATTTAGTCAGAGAATGACAGGAAAGCCGAAGCCAGAGTGTAGAGAATTCAGAAGAATCGAGTTCAGGAACACAAGAACAAGATAATTTGTTGCGTATATATAAACAACAGCCACCTTTGGCTTTGAAATGAGTATAGAGAAAGTAGGAGGATACAGAAAAGGGTCTGCTGTCAGTTGCCTCAGACAGCTGAGTCTCAGTTAGAAAAATAAGGTGAGGTTTAGAGAAGGAGAGGTGATGCTCAACAGAGTGAGTGTTAGAGGAAAGGCCGCGAATGTTGCAGAAATGAAGAAGAAGAGAGTCAGACAGTGGTTCCAGGCATCTTGAGTCGTCACCGGGAGAGGGGCAGAAGGTTGTAATGTGAATGTTAAAACTAACCCTCACATTACAATCCGTTGGCCCTAAGCACGTCAACAGTTGTAGTCACCAGCCAGCTGCTGCTGCTTTTATTACTATATTATTCATCAACATCACAATGTTAATAAAGATATAAATCTATTGGAGTCAATGGTCCATGCGACTCACGACCACAGTACTCGTAGCTTTATAATCCATACCCGCCAGAGAGATAGGCTTGAAGGCTGATGATCTTGTGTCCCTGAGGCTACTGCTACCAGGGTTGGCACCAAAGTGGGTAACCCGGTTTTACCCACCTGGGTTCTTTCAGTAAAAGCCACTTAGAAAAACCCACTATTTTACCCACTTTACTGGGTTGTATAAAAATAATGTATTGAATATCAAACTCAGTTTAATTTGATTAAATAGTTATATTTTTGCACACAATATCGGAAGTAAATAATGGCTACTTAATCATATTGTTTCACTGGTTAGAAAAACACAATATTGCCAGTTATTTATAATATACTATCTTGGCAGCGTAATCTTAGTGATTAAAAAAATATATATATATTACATTTCTCATCACCAACATAAGTAAAACATGCTCTTTGCAGATATGAATGTTGTTTTTTGATTTTTCAAAACTATCTTAATACTTCTATTTTTCTAATGGCTTTTAAAACCAATATCCTTTTCTTTTGAAATGATATTTTTGTGTCAGTAAATAATGGTTCTTATCATGTTACCCAACTGATATAACGAAAGAACTTTTTTGTTTTTTTCAAATAAGAATGCAATTCTTTGCCTCAATGATAAAATAAAAATGGCACTTCACTTCTAAATGACTTACCAACATGAAATAATAATATTTCCTGAAAAATAATAACATTATTCCTTACGGCAATTCCAAAAAATCAGGTCCAGGTTTTCTTCATCTTTAAAATATTTTTACACTGCTTTCCTTCTCAACAGATTCAGTTTTTATACGTCCACATGTAATGTGGTGAATACAAACTTTACAGCCAGGACTACCTGTCTCGAATTTTGAAAGTTTTGAAATTAGTGGGGGTAAATTTGTTATATTACAGTAATCATCACTGGAGTTAACTTTTTCTATATGTTGTCTCATATCATTACCAAATATCAATAATTCTATAGAAATACGGTATATTATAACAATGCTTTCTGTTTTAAAAAGATGCATTTTGTAGGCTTAGATATTTGGTTACCAAAGCTATTATTACTGGTACTGTTAAGATAATGTGTGAAATCACTTATGCAACCGAATTTTCAATAATAATTATTTAGAAGACTGAGAAATGCAAGTATATAATTACCAAAGAAAGGAAAGTAGCAAGGCAAATGACTCCTTCTACTACTGTGTAGTGTGCACTGATCTTTGCCAGCTCATGAGTTGTGCAGTGCTCTCAAGCCTCTCACGTTGATGCATGTTTTCCTGTGTAGCAGGCAACCCAAGGATAACAGTCAAACAGGTCAAAACATGATTGTGTTCATTTCCCTCATTCCAATAACTGTGTGAAAAATAAGATTTTATTGGGCTATTCATAATTATGTATAGGGGAAACATTATTTTATTTAAATTTAAGATTGGTGGGGGCGCTCACCATCCACTCACTCGATGTAGTGCTGCTGTCAGGTATCTGCCCTTTCCTCTCCTCCATCCTTCTTTTCTTCCATCCTTTTCTGTCTTTCCTGCGTTCTCTCCTTGTCCTTCTCCCTACGGGTGATTTTACACTCCCTCTTCTGTCTTTCTTTATTCTTTCCTCTTCCTTCTGCCTGTGGGTGACTCTACACTGAGTGACTAAGCCAAATGGTTTCCTGTACACCAGGAAACCATTTACTTCGCTGGGTGGTAACCATATAACCAGATTTTGGTGCCTGGTGGTTTAGTGGGTAATTATTGCGCTCTAATCGGATTGAGCCACTGAAGGTTTATATCCAAGGGATGGTTGGGGTTGATTGCTCGTGTATTGCCACTCAGGGATAAGTGAGGCTGGTCACTCATCTTCAATGTCGGGACCAGCTGCCTAGCCCCGGGCTCCTACGCTCCTCATGGGGCAATGTAGGGTTGGGTGATGGATGGATGGATAATGTAAACTTTGAAAAAAACCACTTTTGCCCGTTTTTGGGGGGTGTATTATGTGAAAAAAAAAAAAACGAAAAAAACAGGTCGGTTGGGCTTTTTCAAAAAACCTTTTTTTTTTTTTTTTTGCCAACCCTGACTGCTACTGCTGCTGCTACTGTTACTACTACTGCTGCTGCTACTACCACCACCACTGCTACTACTGCTACTACTACTACTACTACTAAGACTACCACTACTACTACAACTATCACCAGTATTAACATAAGTAATATTAATAATAATAACAATGACAACACGAAGCAGTGCCAAGGCACAGCAAACCCTTCCCCCGCAGTCATTTTAGTGTTGACGTATAAAAACAACAGGATATCTAGTCAGAGATGTTACACATCAAATTTGGAGTAAATTGGGTGAAAATTGACGATTTCATGCCCATTTGAAATTTTAGGCCCAATCAACCTGACATTGACCCCCTTACCGCTAACTGGGGGGGGTGACCCCCCTGATGTAATGTGGCAGTTATACTGTAGGATGCAAATTTGAAAGATTCACCTATAGGTGTTGGTTTCATGTCGATATGCCGAATTTTAAAGGAGTTATGGCGAATAAAACGTTTTTTTTTTTTTTTTCATTTCTGGGCCTACGGCCTAGCCCTTGGCCTAATTTCTCTCAAAATTTAATGAAGATATCAGCTCATAGCCCCTCAACTCTGTAATTTTAGTCAAAATCACACCAGTAGTTCTCGCGTAATAGATACATACATACAGACAAACAAACAGACAAACCGAATGAAAACAATACCTGCCCCCGAGCCCCTTCGATGGGGGGGTGGGGGACGGGTAATAATACAGAAAAAGAAATTGACGAGCCAGGAGACGACAGAAAATCCATAGCGAAGGCACATAAATCACTGTCAGGTCTTGAATTGCGGTGAGACACGAGAGAGAGAGAGAGAGAGAGAGAGAGAGAGAGAGAGAGAGAGAGAGTGACAGACAGACAGATATGACACGGTACTAATTAACATAATTCTTTTATAAACATCTACATCTATATCTGAATATATATACACTGGTATAAGTAGAGACATATATATCAATCTTTCTGTGTATGTACGTAGGCTATATATATATATATATATATATATATATATATATATATATATATATATATATATATATATATATATATATATATATACTGTATATATATAGCCTACGTACATACACAGAAAGATTGATAAATATGTCTCTACTTTTACCAGTGTATATTATTATTAATATTATTATTATTATTATTATTATTATTATTATTATTATTATTATTATTTTTAATCATATAACCAACCAACACATCTTCCCGAGTGACAACAAGTGGGTTGGTGGAGGGTTAGTGCCCCTCCCTGGAAAACAACTAACTAAAAATACGAACAAGAAGCCTCAGACCAGGACTGACCAAAAGGTGACAACTAAGGACCAAACAAAGGACATGGTATAGACTGCAACATGGAATGTAAGTGGTGCAAATGATCAGGTGAAAGAGATTGTTCACGTGCTTGAGGGCGTGGAAGTGGATGTATGTGGATTAACTGAAACAAAATGGTGAGGTGAGAGTGTGAGGGAATGGGAGTATGGATGAGGTATATGCACGGCAGTAGGTGAAAATGAGAGGGCAAAAGGAGTGTGTATTGTTGTTAGCAACAGATGGAAGGAGAATATAAGAGCATAGATCAGTTGGTTCAAGGATTGTATGGGTAAGATTGAAAATGCGGGTGATTGTGTGTGTGTATGCGCCAACGCAAGGTCGTGCGAGCAGAGTGAGAGAAGAGTTCTGGACAAATGTGGAAGCGTGCATGGAAGGAGTATGTCTGCAGAGATGGATGAGAATGGCAGTGCTTTAGTGAACATTGTGCCGGGAGGGGGTTTGTGATAGCCAATACCCTTTGTGCCATGAGGGGGTTGGTGATAGCCAATACCCTTTGTGCCGTGAGGGGGTTGGTGATAGCCAATACCCTTTGTACCGTGAGGGGGTTGGAGATAGCCAATACCCTTTGTGCCATGAGGCGGTTGGTGATAGCCAATACTCTCTTCAGACACAAAATGATTTATAGGTATACGTGGCAGGTGATGAGGAGGGTGGGTGGTGAACTGAATGGACCGAAGATAATGGTTGATTATGTGTGTGTGGATGATAGGACTAGAAGGAGTGTAATGGATGCAAGAGCATACAGAGTCTGGGGAAGTGGACTTTCTGACCACCGCTTGGTGGTGGTGAGAATCAAGGTCCGAATGAAATGGAGAAGTTGAAGAAGGGAAGTAGTTCATTCAGGAAGTTTGGAAGGGTTACAGGAGGATGAGAGATGATGCAGAATATAAGATAAGAAGCGGAGGAGCGATTCATTGGAGCAGATGGGAGACGTGGAAGGTGTGCAAAATATTAGCAGAAGAAATCTGTGTAGCAAGTGAGGCGGTGTGTGGGGTAAAGAGAAGATGAATGGAAGTGCAGAACCAGAATGGTGGAATGAAGAGGCGAGACAGGCTGTGACATCATAGATAAAAAACATATACTGAGTGGATGTGAAACAAGGGCATGGAAGAAGTTGAGATGGAAGAGAGGGTTATATGTAGTGAGGAAGAGGGAGGTGAAAAGATTAGTAAGAGAGAGTAAGAAGAGGGTGGCTGACGAATTTGGAAGGGATTTGAGTGTAAAGTGGAGGGAATGTAAGAAAATGTTCTGGAAGGAGGTAAAGAGAGTTAGACAAGGTGTCTAAGAAGTTAGTTGGGGAGTGAAAGATAAAAATGGTAGAATACTGGTGAAGAAAGGAGGAAAAGTGAGCAGATGGAGAGAACACTTTAAGGAATTGTTGAATATAGAAAACGAAAGTAATGTGAGTATAAATGGCTGGGGAATGGGGAAATGGCTGAGAGATGGAGGGATGTGAGAAGAAAGGAAGAAGTCAGTGGGATGGAAGTAGTGGAAGCAATGAAGAAAGTCAAAATGGGGAGAGCCCCAGGAATTGATGGAGTGTGTGATGAAATGCTGAAGCACAGGGGAGAGAGGGTAATAGAATGGATGTGGGAGATGTGCAGATTGGCTTGGGAGAAAGGTAGAGTCCCAGAGGATTTGAAGTCAGGTATTTTTATTCCCCTGTACAAAGGAAAAGTGGAAAAAGAAGTGTGTGGTAATCATAGGGGCATTTGTGTTCTTAGTGTATTAGGAAATGTATAAGGTAAGATACTTAGTGACAGAGTTAGGGAAATAACAGAGGAATTAGTTGAAAAAGAACAGGGAGGTTTTAGGAAGGGAAGAGATTGTATAGATCAGGTATTCATTCTTAGATCTTTAGTGGAAAAGTTTCCAGAGAAGGGAAAGAAGTTGTATGCTGCATCCATGGATTTGGAGAAAGCATATGGCAGGGTAGACAAGGATTGTGGAAAGTATTAAGAATATATTGAGTAGATGGGAAGCTGTTGAATGCCGTGGAGAGTGTGTATGAGGGTGCTAAAGCTGCAGTGTGTGTGGAAAGTGAACTGGGTGATTTTTTTTCTATTTGAAGGTTGGAATGAAACAGGGATGTGTTATGACTCCATGATTGTTCAGTCTGTATATGTATGGGGTTATAAGAGAGATAAAAGGTAGGGCAGTCGATGTTGACAGGCCCTAATGAGAGAGGGCAGTGTTTGGAAACTCCCAGTACTGTTGTTTGCAGATGATATTGGGTTGTTAAGTGAAGACGAAGGAAAGCTGCAAGGCTTCGTAGAAGACTTTGGGAGAGTGTGTAGGAAACGGAATCTAAAGGTGAATGTAGGGAAGAGTAAAGTTATGGTCTTCGTGAGAAATTAAGTCAGTGAATGTACAGTGAGGTTGGATGAGGATGAAATGGAAAAAGGTGAATGCATTTAAGAATTTGGGCAGTGTGATGAGTAAGGAAGGAAGTTTAGAGGGTGAATTGCTTGAAAGGGTACAACAAGGAAGAAAGGTTGCTGGTTCCTTGAAAGCAGTGATAAGAAACAAGGAAGTGAGCATGAAAGTGAAAAAGTTACTACATGACGGTATTGTGATACCAACTCTACTGTATGGAAGTGAAGCTTGGACCTTTTTGGAGGGAGAGAAGTCAAGAGTGAGAGCAGTGGAAATGAGTTATTTGAGAGGAGCTTGTGGAGTCAGATGGAGAGACAGTTTGACAAATGTTGAACTGAAGGAGCGTTGTGGTGTGGGTATGGATGTGATAGGAAGCGTGAGGAGAAACATATTGAGTTGGTTTGGTCATGTGGATTGGATGGAGAGTGAGAGACTGACGAGGAGAGTGTATGTGAGTGAGGTGGAAGGGGAGAGAGGGAGGGGGAGGCCAAGGATGAGATTGAGGGATGGAGTGGAGATGTAAACTGAGAGAGGGAGGTGTGAGCTGGGAGCAGGGCAGTGAAATGGCGGGGGACAGGGCGAAGTGGAGGCGATTTGTCTGTGGCCACCCCTTACGGGATTAAGTCGTCTGGTAATAGATAAACAGATTATTATAATTATTATTATTATTATTATTATTGTTATTGCTGTTGTGGTCCAAGGCTTATTTGAAACGCAAACCCGATGGATCGCAGGCTTAAAGTTGCCCTTCTGCCGTCACCATCCTCCTCCGCTATGGTGTCCCTTCCCAGCACTACCTTTAGTGATTTTTTTTTCTTTAAATTCCATGTCCGTGGGCATAGGGTTAACAGTGTGTTCCCTTGAGCCCAGCTATTCTCCTACGTACCATACACCTCTAAATGTTGGTGTATGTGCCAGCAGAAATACATGCAAAAATACTATACCCACTTCACCTTAACTTGACCCAGATTTTCATCCTTTTGCAGCTTATTTAACTTAGTTCAGTGGCTGAAAAGGACAATGCCACGGTTCTACATCCTTCTCGTAGCACTTCTTCCCGACAATCATCCGCTTCTAGTGCCTCATAGCTGTAGCTCTGCATTCAAGATGGAGAAATGGCATTTTTAGGCATAGCTGAGTAACAATGGTGTTCGTCCTTTTGCAGATCATTTCACACTTTATGTGTGTGTTTGTGTGTGTGTGTGTGTGTAATTCACCGGGTCGGTCAGGATCACTTGATAGTCGTGATCGTCAGCAACTTACCCTCCCGGAAAGGAGCTGAGAGCTCATATAGTCCGATCTAAGGGCAAGGCTGTGACCTTCACACACCCACACACCCGTCCTCTTGCTCCAGGGGGACAGTAACCACCCACTTCGTCAGTGAAACTTTTCGCAACCTGAGCGAGGCGCGAACTCCCGTCTACCAGATGGCAAGCGAGAACGTTACCACTGCACCAGCGAGCGGTGTGTGTGTGTGTGTGTAGGAACGTGATGCATGTGATAATCAAAATGCTTTAATGTGTGTGTGTGTGTGTGTGTGTGTGTGTGTGTGTGTGTGTGTGTGTGTCAAGCGTAGGAATCTGGTATGGAGATTCATATAGGAATGATTCTTGTGCAGGATATTGAACAGCTTTGACAGTGGCAGAGTGATCATAGTATTAATAAAAAATAATTTTCTCCTAATTGCACTCCACCTCAAATTTCTTGGTGCATGAGTGGCAACTGTGGGAGTCTGGAGGAAAAATAATATGAGATCTTTACTAAATTTACTATCAATAAATCTCCTTTACATTTAATTTCTTAATTCTGTCCTGCTGAACTCTTCCACTGCCAAGGTTAAGGATCTCATCTCTCGACCGTGTGGGAGGTAAGAGTTGGATTTATTCAGAGAGGATCTTGACTATTTTTTACGAGAGAATGGAAAATGAGAGAGTAACTAGGAGAGAGCATGGTGGAGTGGGGAAAGGAAGAGGGAGACCGAGGATGAGATGGAGATGGGAAAGAGAAATATAAGTGAGGGGAGTATTTGTTGGAGAGAGGACAGCCTGATGATGGAGGAAGAAGCGATACTGAAGTGATTTGCCTGTGGAGCCATCTTGCTTTGCTCTCCTTATCGTCAGCTTATAGAAGCAGATAGCATAATCACTGAATTCTCTGTACCATTAGGCCTGGTGCTGCTTGCCTTCCTTTGTACTCTTTTGCACTCCTTTCTGCCCACCTTCCCTGGATTAAGGCGGGATCGACACACACACCTACATCGGTGTTTGTTTCTTCAATTTGTCAATTAACAGTAAATCATACATATTAATGATGAAGGATCTTGTTTTCTCCTACTTGAACTTTGCCCCTCATCTTGGAGGCGAGTGTAGGATTATCGGGAAAGATTCATTAGAGACCATAATTCCTTAAACACAGACATTTTTTTTGCCATCTTCTGAGTATTATAATTCAGCTTAAAGATTATTCAATCTATGGAGGATTGATATACCCTAAATAAACCCCGTCACTACGTGAGGCCATTCTGAAACTGATTTAAACCGTCAACCAACGGCAACAATACACTGGAATGTACAGAGGGCATAAAAACATCAATCTTGTCGCTTCCCCTGCTTTTCTCTCCACGGATTTTGGCCATCAGTGTGATGAGTACGCAGCATCCGACACTGATGACACAGATCGATGGCAAAATAAAGTTATCAGTGTCATCTACCGCGTTTTTACCACACTGGTTTTCAAAGTTCACGGAGAGAATAGCAGGAAAGACCACCGGACGTTTGATGTCAACTGTACTGCAAGTCAAACCGGTTCATGGGATTAACCAACTCGCACCATTAGCATGTCTCCTTAGTCGTGTATTTCCTCCAAATCTATCTTTCTTCCAACAGCATTTTATTTTTTTTCGACATGGCATCATTTCTTATTTCTTCAGAATATGTTACAATCCTGACAGCTTTTCCAA
>NC_136955.1:42632860-42727860 GCF_032717465.1 Coenobita brevimanus
GCAGTCCACCATTCTCCTTCACATCGCCCGGCAGCTTAGCCTCCCGGTTATGTCAGTGCCAAAACATCAAGGTGTTCTCAAGAACTGTGCTTCTGTGCTTACACCCTGCCTAGGCAAACTCTTTCGCCTTTGTCTGTCAACTTGTACCTTTCCTTCTTGCTGGAAGTTTGCTCTCATTCAGCCAGTCCCAAAGAAGGGTGACCACTCCCAACCCTCCAACTATCGTCCAATTGCTTTAACGTCCTGTATTTCAAAAGTTTTCGAGTCAATTCTTAATAGAAAAATTTTAAGGCATCTTTCCTATCACAACCTTCTTTCCGATCGTCAGTATGGGTTCCGTCAGGGACGCTCCACTGGCGATCTTCTCACCTACCTTTCAGACTCCTGGTCATCCTCCTTTCGGGACTTTGGCGAAAGCTTTGCCATTGCACTTGACATCTCAAAGGCTTTCGATCGAGTCTGGCATAAATCTTTAATTTCCAAACTGCCCTCCTACGGTTTCTATCCTTCTATCTGTGCCTTCATCGCTAGCTTCCTTTCTGGTCGTTCTATAGCCGCTGTTGTAGACGGCCATCGTTCTTCTCCTAGATCTATCAACAGTGGTGTTCCTCAGGGCTCTGTCCTATCACCAACTCTCTTCCTTTATTCATCAATGATCTTCTAAGCTGTACATCTAACCCTATCCACTCATACGCTGATGACTCCACCCTTCACCTTTCCATTCGGTTCCCGCAACGCCCATCTCAACAGTTACTTCAAGAAACAAGGGATGAGGCTATGGCACACCTAATGTCTGACTTGGCTCGTATCGCTGACTGGGGTAAAAATAATATGGTTGTCTTTAATGCATCTAAGACTCAGTTCTTACACCTATCAACCCGACAAAATCTTCCACAGGTATACCCATTAATGTTTAATAATATTCAGCTTAATCCTGCATCATCCTTGAACATGCTTGGGGTTTCATTTACTCGGGACTTATCTTGGAAAGATCATATTACATCTCTTGTAAAATCTGCTTCTAAGAGATTGGGTGTGCTAAGCCGACTCCGCTCTTTCTTTACCCCTGCACAATTGTTGACTCTATGCAGAGGTTTTATCCGCCCCTGTGTGGAGTACAACTCTCATGTGTGGGGAGGCTCCCCACATACAGCTCTTCTCAATAGGGTGGAGTCAAAGGCTTTTCGTCTCATTAACTCTCCTCCTCTTACTGACTCCCTTCAACCTCTGTCTCTTCGCCGCACTGTTGCATCTTTATCTCTTTTCTATCGCTACTTTAGTGGTCGCTGCTCCTCTGAACTGTCTGCTTGCATTCCTCCACCTCTACGACGGGCGCGTAGCACCCGTCTGGCAGCAAACTCTCATCCCTTTTCTGTCCAACTCTCTAATGCAAGAGTTAACCGTTACTCCCAGTCTTTCATTTATGCAACAGGTCAACTCTGGAACTGTCTCCCTCTGTCTGTATTTCCTGCTGCCTATGATCTCCAGTCTTTCAAACGCAGTGTGTCCAGGCATCTCAAAATGATCGGATCTTGAATTTGGCTCTCTATTGTATTTTGTTTTTCTCTTGGAGGGAACTGTTACTGCGGGCCATGGCCTTTGGTTCCTTCTTCCTCGCATAAAAAAAAAAAAAAAAAAAAAAAAAAAAAAAACACTCTACCTTTGGTTTTTTATTTTACTCTTTATTTCGTGCATGAATCTGGGCATAGGGTTAACAGTCCGTTCCGGGAAGCCCAACAGTCCTCCTACGTATCATACACCTCTACATGTTGGTGTATATAGCCACAGAAATACAAGCAAAAAATACAATACTCTTTTCATCTTAACATGGCTTAGATTTTCGTCCTTTTTGCAGCTTTTTTTTACGTAGCTCAGTGGCTGAAAAGGACAATGCCACGGCTCTATATCCTTTAAATAGCACTTCTTTTTTACCATCAGATTCGAATGCCATCCTATATCTACAGATCAGCATTCAACATGGAGAGAGAGTGCAATTTTAGGCCAAATTAGAGCAGAAAGAGTGTTCGTCCTTCTGCAGTTTACTTCACGTAGCTCAGTGGTAGAATAAGACAATACTGTGGTTTGACTTCGTTTCTCAAGCACTTCTTTGTGACTACCATCAGGTTTGAGTGCTATCCTATTACTACATTTACTGTAAACATTCAAGATGGAGAAATGGTAATTTTAGGACAAGTTATAATGAAGTAAGTATAGTAAAGGACGACTGTATCCAGTCATAGGTTAACGCCAAACAGTGCTGAAGTTATGGGTGACTTGTTTTCATCTGACAGAACTAGGCCACTCAGAACTTAAAAATTTCGTAGTTACATGAAACTCGAATAATTATGAGGTAGGAGTAATTCCCCTTGGTTACTAGTCAAAATAACACCCCATTCTAACCACACTTGGCCATCAACTGAGCTGGAAGGGGTTATGGATCTTTGTCAGGTTAGTGGCCCCCCTGCAGAGGACAATAATTATAGCCACAAGCAATGAAAAAAAAAAAAGTTGATTAAACACAATGAAGGCAGGTGTGGTGGAGGCCGACTGAAGGCATCAAAGAGGAGATTTCCGGGCACAGTGTTTGATTACGGACTCTTGTGGCGGGTGAGAGGCTGGTGGCGGGATATTACTGCACCTGGCTGGGCCCAACACCCTCTACTCCAGGACACTGCAACGCTGACTGGAATATAGTGGTAATTCGGGATTACATCTGATTAGCTTTTGTCTATCTATGGACATATAGTTAAACACACACACACACACACACACACACACACACAATTATATACGTATATATATCACAAACAGACAATTTTATATATATATATATATATATATATATATATATATATATATATATGAGGTCCTAAAGAGAGGCACCTTCGCACGGTAGCATTGACATAGGTGGGCGACTCAACTGCCTAGTTATGGAGACGCACTTTAACCCCTCTATCCCCTGAAAAGGGGATTGTGGACAGGAAGTGGGGGGAAAACTTCAGTCTGTATTTTACTTGGTTTATATTCAGAAAAACCTAGGGTTACAATAACAACAACAACAACAACAACAACAGCAACTAGATCTGTCAACAGTGGTGTTCCGCAGGGTTCAGTCCTATCACCAACTCTCTTCCTTTTATTCATCAATGACCTTCTAAGCTGAACATCTAACCCTATCCACTCGAACGCTGATGACTCCACCCTTCACCTTTCCATTCGGTTCCCCGCATCGTCCATCTCAGCAGTTACTTCAACAAACAAGGGATGAGGCTATGGCACACCTAATGTCTGACTTGGCTCGTATCTCTGACTGGGGTAAAAATAATCTGGTCTAAGACTCAGTTCTTACACCTATCAACCCGACAACATCTTCAACAGGTACCCCCACTAATATTTAATATTATTCAGCTTAATCCTGCATCATCCTTGAACATGCTTGGGGTTTCATTTACTCGGGACTTATCTTGGAAAGAACATATTACATCTCTTGTAAAATCTGCTTCCAAGAGATTGGGTGTGCTAAACCGACTCCGTCCTTTCTTTACCCCTGCACAATTGTTGACTCTATACAGGGGTTTTATTCGCCCCTGTGTGGAGGACAACTCTCATGTTTGGGGAGGCTCCCCACATACAGCTCTTCTCAATAGGGTGGAGTCAAAGGCTTTTTGTCTCATTAACTCTCCTCCTCTTACTGTCTCCCTTCAACCTCTGTCTCTTCTCCGTACTGTTGCATCTTTATCTCTTTTATATCGCTACTTTTATGATCACTGCTCCTCTAAACTGTGTGCATGCATTCCTCCACCTCTACTACAGGCGCATAGCACCCGTCTAGCAGCAAACTCTCATCCCTTTTCTGTCCAACTCTCTAATGCAAGAGTTAACTGTTACTCCCAGTCCTTCATTTATGCAACAGGTCAACTCTGGAACTGTCTCCCTCTGTCTGTATTTCCTGCTGCCTATGATGTCCAGTCTTTCAAGCACAGTGTGTCCAGGCATCTCGAAATGATCGGATCTTGAATTTGGCTCTCTCTTGTATTTTGTTTTTCTCTTGGAGGGAACTGTTATTGCGGGCTCATGGCCTTTGGTTCCTTCTTCCTCGCATAATATATATATATATATATATATATATATATATATATATATATATTGTTACATAGCCTATGATTTCATCATCCTTTGTGTAATTCTAACGTACCGTATGCTGCATGTTTGATCACGAGCGTGTTCTACCTCACTCCCCCCTTCAACCCTTATAGTAGAGTAAGTCGTTCTTTCTGTTGTTCAGAGCAGGAGTGTCAACTCTTTGTCCCCTCTGGCTTCATTTGCGCGTCCTTCTTACAAGTTGTATCAAGCTCTGCCGGCCCCAATATAATGAGCTCAGTCTCTGCATTATTGCCACTTAGATCTACTCCTCATTTTGTTCACATCTCTGTCCTCCCCTGTACAGTTGTTATTATTGTGAGTGCTCAGGAAGTCTCCAACCATCTAGCAGCTGTGTAATTTGAGTATAAATGTTGTTGCATTTTTTCTTGTACTGTGTAGCATCACATGTTAATTCTTAGGCCTAATTTTGTTTTTGTGATTATTGTAAAGTTTGGATGTCAAGCCATTGTTAATGATATTTTGTATCTGTAATAATATATCTTGCATTCACTGAGTATTATCTGGTATTGTCATTTTATCAGGGCTGACTTAGATAAATTTACTCATGCTAATTTCGTGTTAATAGAGGCTATTGCAGTTAACCATATATTTAACCTGTTTTTTGCCATTACATTATCCTTATGAGTCCTGAATGTTTTGTTGTTAGTTTGAGCATTAAACTTTAACTTGTAATTTTACCTAACTCTTTTGTTTTGAACCTGGAACTTTACGGGACAGTAGTGATTTTTAGTATTACCTAACTCTTTTGTTTTGAACCTGGAACTTTACGGGACAGTAGTGATTTTTAGTATTCTCACTTAAAGTGTACATTATCTTTCTCTGTTCCGTAACAATATATATATATATATATATATAGTCAAATACATCATACAATCATTTATAATAAAATTTTTCGTGGCATGGAAGTCTTGCCTCAGCGCGGTGCAATATGCATATAATTATGGAAATAAAATACGGGGCGCCACATCAAAGACCGGAGCAGCGCTGCTATGGGATTTTTTCATATAATTTAAAGTGAAGCCATTTTTTTTTTTCTATTAACAACCATATTTTCAAGGTGTAATGGCCATTTCTCGTGTATTACAGTCAAATACTCGTATTAGGTCGTTCAACACTTGTTAAATATATTTCGTAAAACCAAATTTCTTTTAACTCTCTCATGGCTTTGCTGTCTGTCTGGTCCAACAGACCAGACCACCACGGGTAAGCAACTGCTTCTGTGAGGCCATCCTACAATAACAGTACAGCACGTATGTACACCGTGTAGGCAACCGCCGTACCTTTGCTGTAGAGAGCGCCACGCCAAGGTGAGCAGAGTCCTTCCGCAAGGCGTGGGGCCGGGATATACAAGGAAGATTGACTCCTGGGTGGAGGCCGCAGTTTCTTAGTTTAAGCCAGGGTGCACAACTTCCTCTCGTATGGGCTCCTGGTCAGAGCCCCTCTCATGGCACTGTATTTTTTTTTTTTTTTTTAATAACAGAACGGAGGAAGGAAAAACAAATGAGTAAAAAAAAAAAATAATCCATACACCAGATTACTGGTGTCCTCTGTTCATAAAATATCTGTAACAGTTAGACTTGAACAGTTGTGAGTTGAAATTTGGAGGGAAACATCTCTGGGGAAGCGAGTTCCAGAGAGATGCAGTTCGGGGAATGAAAGAGTTCTGATAGGCAGAAGTTCTGCAATATGGCTGAGTGACATTCCAGTCATGAGCGCTACCAGATGCCCGTGTAGCACGAGGGAAGGCATGGAGAGGTGGCACCATGGACGCAACTTCATCTGAGCATTTGCCAAAAAAATATCTGTAATATAATGCAAGGGAGTCAACATTCCTCCTTACTTGCAGGGGAGGTAGTTTATATGTAATGGCAGGGTTGTTAATGATTCTAACAGCTTTGTTCTGAATTTTGTCTAGTTGTCTTAATGCAACCTCTCCACAACATTCCACAAAGGTGAGCAATATTCAAGCTGAGAGTGCACATGACTCTTATAAATTATAGCTAACTGCTCATCGGTGAAGAAGTTACGGACTCTGTACAATAACCCAAGTTTCTTTGAGGCGGTTTTAGCAAGTGATCTGACATGAGAGGTCCAGCTGAGGGCACTGTTAAGTGGGACGCCAAGAATTTCAATACTTTCGGAGATGGGAATGTTAGTAACACTGAAGGTAATGTACGAATCTGGCTATATCTGTCTATTAGTAAACTGTATATATTTAGTTTTACTAGCATTAAAAGAGACAAGGTTGTTTTGTCCCCATTCACTGATTGTAGATAGATCTTGATTTATGGAGATGGCTGTACTGAGTTGAGAGGTAGAGATATTAGACTTTGTAAATGGATGTCTGAGTGTGAATGAACTACGTAGTGTTGAGTCATCTGCATATGAGTGAATGGGATTGTGGGTGACAGATAAGAGATCATTAATATGAACCAGAAATAGGGTTGGCGCCAGAACTGATCCCTGCGGCACGCCGGCGTTAATTGAGTGGAAATTGGAATATACATCATCTACTTTTACTCATATTTTCCTGTCACTAAGATATGACGAAATCAAAGGAACAAAAGACGTTAGTCCATAGCAAGGGAGTTTGGACAGTAGGGAACGGTGCCATACTCTGTCGAAAGCTTTAGAGATATCAAGAGCTACTGCATGAGTTTCTCCAAAAAGATCAATTGATTGATGGATGGTATAAGTTAAGAGATTGAGTATGTCAATGGTGGATCTTTCGTGGCGAAAACCATATTGTTTATCACTAATTAAGTTGTTGAATTCAAGATGTTTAACAATGTGCTTATTAATCAAAGTTTCAAATACCTTACCAAGAGAAGATGTGACAGCTATTGGTCTGTAATTGGAGGGGTCAGACGAACTTCCTTTCTTCGGAATTGGGTGGATATTGGTTTCTTTCCATTAATTTGGGAATAAAGAAGTACGTATGCATAGTCTGAATAATTTAGCAAGGACGGAGGCAAGTTCAGGGGAACACTTCTTCAAAACAATTGGCGGAATTCCATCTGGGCCTAAAGCTTTGTTGGTAGGTAAATTGTCTAGGATGGATTTTACGTATCTTGTCTGTATTTTAAGTGGGGCAATTTCGGGAGAATCAAGTTCCAGTACTGAGATATTCTGGCTGGTATCATCTATGGTAGAGTTTCTGGCAAAGGTACTGGCAAAGATATCTGCTTTCCCACGTGGGTTATTCATAATGTTGCCATCTGAAGATTTTAGTGGGGGAATGGAAGATGACTTGTTAAAGTTATTATTGAAAGAATTAAGAATTGACCAGAAAATTCCATTGTCATTAGGGTTAAGTAGTTTTGATGCTTGGTTTTGAAGAAAGTTTGATTTAGATAGATTTAATACAGCTTTTGCTTGATTTCTAGCAATTTTAAATTGAGAGAGTGATTCAGATGTTTTTTATTTTAAGTAAGGGTTATATGCTAATGACTTTTGGGCTGTTGCTCTGGCACAGTTGCCATCAAACAATTTTGGAGGGTTCGATCTTTTAGTGAACTGTTGACTTGGTATGAATAAATCCATACCAGCTAGTATTAAGTCGCAAATGTAGGAGTGGGTAGAATTGGGATCACTAGAGAAGAAAGACTGTCATGGAACATAAGCAAGATAATTTCTAAATCCATCCCAGTCTGCCCTATCAAAGTGCCATCGGGTCACCCTGACAGGTTCAGAACGGGAAGGTGTGGGAGGGTTAACTAAGGAGGCTTTGATGAGATTGTGGTCAGAGGATCCAAGTGGTAGCACAATACGACGCAGTGAAGCTGAGAGACTGTCATGGCTACCTGAGAGTTTTAATCCTGATACAATCAATCCATTTATGATCAGGATAACTCTAGTGTTTATTACAGTTAATACCAGGCGATTTTATTCAGCTGAGAGTCAAGGCAGGTATTGATGGGGCAAGGACACCAAGGATGCCACTCCCCTTTCATTTGAACAATTGTCATGTACTTACATAATATTCTGGTGCTGACCAAGACCCTGCACGTGGTGTTTCTTTGCCCCCTGGATGGAGCAGCTGTGGCGTTCACCCAGGAGCCAAACCTTCTCACCAGCTCACCGTGGGATGCACCCTGGTCCCTTCCTAGTGAGTCGCTGTCTACTTCAAGGAGGGGGGGGGGTCAGTTTCCTGCAATGTCTGTATCTGTAGGAGGCCCCACAGAAGCAGTTGCTTACCTGCGGCTGACGGGTTTGCTCGGCCAGACAGAGGAGGATTAAGCAACAACAACATGAGAAATAACAACCACATTATTCACAAGTAGTTATGTGATTTTTTTTTTATACTAAGGTGGTTAAATATAGCCAGCAATAATCCTGCCACTATACTACCTTCACTTTAATTTGGCCCAAAATTACGTATCCTTGTCTTCAGATTTCAGCTGTAATGCGAGATTACCATGGGATAGGATGCCAGTTACGAGGAAGTGCTATAAAAAGGATGTAGACTGGAGCACAGTCTATTTCTGCCAATTAACTAGGCGATATAAGCGGCAAAAGGACGAAAATCTGGGCGAAGGTAAATAAAGACGTCTGGTAACTGAAGTAAAAAAGCAATAAAGGACATAACCGTACTAGAGAGAGAGAGAGAGAGAGAGAGAGAGAGAGAGAGAGAGGACACTTGTCGTCCTCTCTCACCATCAGCAACTAGGGTCGAGTTACGAGGTGCCCTCTCTCTCTCTCTCTCTCTCTCTCTCTCTCTCTCTCTCTCTCTCTCTCGTTCCACTGGCTCCAAATAAGGCTTCTCTCAAAAGTTCCAGCATATATTTTTCTCTGTCGTACCCAATAAACGTAAAATGAAATTTTATAGACCGGACGTGATGAATGATATGGTACGTTTCTTCCCTTTGCGGACGGAACTAGGCCACTCTCACACCACACTAGGCCACTCTCACACCACACTAGGCCACTCCCACACCAGGCCACTCCCACACTAGGCCACTGCCACACTAGGCCACTCCACACTAGGCCACTGCTACACCAGGCCACTGCCACACTAGGCCACTGCCACACTAGGCCACTGCCACACTTAGCCACTGCCACACTAGGCCACTGCCACACTAGTCCACTCCACAATAGGCCACTCCCACAGCTTTAATATTAACTTGATTGAACGTGGCACCCAAAGAACATTAGTTGTTAGGTATGAATGTCTCCTTGATTAAAAAGCTCTGTTTATTTTGACTAGGCTTAAAATTGTCTTCTGTCCATCTTGAATGCTTAGCTATGGCATGAGATTTAACACTAGGGTATGGTACTAGTCACGAAGAAGTGCGAGGAAGGGATGTAGATGCGACATGTGCTCGTGGACCCTTCGGGCCCCTTGCACTTGCTCGTGCGGTGAGCTCTCGCGCTGCTCTTGCTATGGGCAAAAAATTCTACCGAGATCCTATGCCGGGCGCCGAGAGTGGCGTTTTTTGGTCAAAATGTGATCGCTCATTAAATATAGTAAAAGTTTTTCAATCGTGATGTGACCAAGTTTTTTCACATCAGCGAATTTTTTGCGATTTTTTTGCCAATTTAGGTGCGATTTGAATGTGTAGTTTCGGCTGCCCAAAACACACACACAAACACACACACACGGCTAGTGCTATAGTATATTAGAAGTACTGCCGTCTTTGCCGTTGAGTTAGGTGAAATAAGCTCCAAGAGGACGAAAATCTGTGCCAACTTAAGATGAAAGGAGTATAATCACGAAGAAGTGCTAGAAAGAGCGGTAGAAGCGAAGTATTGCCGTATTTTGCTATTGATCTATGTGAAATAAGCTGTATAAGGACGAGAATCTGTGCCAACTTAAGGTGAAAAAAGTATAATCATGAATAGCTCTCGGAGTTATGCACTAAAAAATCACTAAATATGCATGCAAATATGCAGTAAAAAAGTGAAAATATGCAGTATTTTACGCACTAGACATATGGCCCAACAAAGCAAATATGCAGGCAAGGCGGAAACAAAATTTTCACAAAATCAATTTCACTTTACTGACAGTCTACATATAAAATAAAAGATCAGTTACAAAGTGATAATTCCACACAACAAAAACGTATGACTATTTTCAAATATATAAACTGTAATTACATGTAATAATGACGTGATAGCTAAGTTCTCAAAAGTGAAAAATGTGCTAATAATCAGTCAGCATTGCTTTGTATTCAGTAAATACACATTTTAAAAGCAGTCCACATACAGTATGTGAGAAAAAGGAAAACAAATAGTAATATCTTTAAATAAACATAAGAAGTGTTTCTCTGTTTTCAAGCATTACAAACTGTGGTTACATTTGATAATGAGATGGTGGCGGAAGTTCTCAAATTGAAAACTGCGCCTGTTATCCACCAACATAGCTTTGTATTCAGAGAATACTCGCTCTACATCACATGAGACCATTGGTGCATATTTCATTGACAGAATATCTGACATATTTAGAGGTTCTAGCGTCTCGTCAGTGTTACCATTCCCAGAGAGTATCTGACTAACTTTGTTCAGTTTTTCACATCCTTTGTTTTTGTACAAAATGTTGCTCAGTTTAGAAAAGTAAGCATCAGACTATAAACCCTTCAGTTCGTCAAGAACACCATTAACCAAGGAGAATGTTGAAGACAAAGGCAGTCCTCTTTCTTCCTGCCGGGTAATTGTTGGCGAGATGCACGCAAAGTTCGATTCAATGAAGAGCAAGCTTTCTTTCATTCCTGGAGTTTCCAATAAGGCCTTGTTTTCCTCAATGCTCTGAGCGTCGTCCGGATCGAATGTCGCTACAACAGCTTCAATGGCCTCGAAGTTTTTAGCATAGTACACCGCAGCATTGATCCAGCTTCCCCATCTTGTGACCACAGGTGAAGGGGGGAGTGGTGTGTTTGGAGTGATTTCTGAAAACCTTGCAGTTCGAGATGGTGCCTTCAGAAAGGTTTTCTTGATGCTGGCGGTAAGTTGATTGACAGCTGGGTAATTCGACCTAATCAGTTCTGCCACACGATGCAGACCATGGGCCACGCAGGTGACATGGATCATTATGGGGCTAAAACTTGCAAGCCACTCATGGTTTTGCACATGTAAGGTGCAGCAACAGTGCAAACCAAATGAACATTTTCGTACACTAGCGTAGTCGGCCATAGCAATCGCAGAGAATCATTGAAGAAAGCAGCAACAGTCGAGTGGTTCACTTTAGATAGGACGCGGACATTCACTAAGTAGCATTTACTCAACTCTGATTCGTCTCCCAATACACCAAAAACAAAATTCACAATACAGCTTTCCTCAACATCAGTGGTCTCATCCAGTGACACCCATATTTTCTTTCCACAAGCTTTGTTCCAAATTATTTCCAGGGTGTCGTTGAACAACTGAGATACGTAGTTCTTACGCAAGGTAGACTCGTCTGGCACAATTTTTCCAGTATACTGTTCTAGCATGCATTATTCAGTTTATGTAACGGAATATCAGCTGAAATAAATGCCTTGCACAAATCTGCATTAAACTGGGAACGTCTAGGCCCTGGTTTACTTGCTAGTAGTAGTTGCTGTTCCCTCTGAACACTGCAGGAATTTGAAGCTTCAAGTCGTACGTGCTTAGCTGTTTTGAGATGTTGCTGAACTAGGAACTTCTTACTTCCTGATACAGGCATTTCACAGTATTTACAAAACAATACTGTTCCATCAGTCTTAAATGCTTTAAATTCCTTGACATATCCTTGCAGCACTTCATTTTGGCTTCTTTGAACTTTTGGCATTTTAACAAGCAGTGGAAGAGATGCACCTCCATACAGCAACGCTGCCCGTCTCCATCTACCGCGTCCACTTCTCGTCTGGTCATGACGTCACGCCGCTACCGCCAATCACGCTACATCCGTTTCTTCTCAGATGGCATTACTAGGCAAGGAAATATTGGTCTCATAACCTCGTTGAATAAGGGCGATAGTTAAGAGTGACTACAGGCGGTTCAAACAATTCTGATCCTTGGATCATCGTGTCCTGGCAACTTACTGGTAAACAGTGAGTCCCATTACGTGTATAAATATATATATATATATATATATATATATATATATATATATATATGATAGATAGATATAGATATATAGATAGATATAATTATACGTTGCAGGTATGATTGGGATGATTCGGTGATTCTATACTGTCAGCTGAGAAATTAACTGGTAATGTATTTTACTTATGGCATGCAAATATTCATTAGCTGTAAATATGCAATAATATGCAAAATATCTAGGAAATATGCAATTATTGTAAAACTCATGAAAAATATGCATTTGCATATGAAGAATGCAAATGCATAACTATCCGAGACCTAGTCATGAAGGAGTGCTATGGCAAGGATGTAGAACCTTAGTATTGTATTTTCCGGTCTCTGAACTACGTGAAATAAGCTGTGAAAGGACGAAAATCTGGGCCAAATTATGGTGAATGGAGCAGAGCAACAGGTAATGAGATTTTTTTTCTCCCTAACCACCTCGTATACTGTTGTTAAGTACCAGTGGTCGGAGAGGATGACATCAAGTACCCTATTTTTCCCCCTCTCTCTCTCTCTCTCTCTCTCTCTCTCTCTCTCTCTCTCTCTCTCTCTGTAACTGTCTGTCTGTCTCTCTGTCTTCATCTGTATTTGTCTGTCTGTCTGCCTATTTGTCTTTTTCTCTCTTACCAAATGCTGTCACTTAAGGGCAGAGGAGGAAGCCTGGAACTCTTGCTTTCATTCACTCTGTCACTCTGTCTTAATGTCCATCTTTCTGTCTCCCTGTCTATCTATCTATATGCTTATATCTATTTATGCTAATCTGCCTGTGTGTATGCCCCTGTCTGTATGCCTGTTTCTATCTTTATATCAGTTAATCAATCAATGAATATATTAATCTGTCTAGCTGTCTCTTCATCTAATCTCCATCTATCTGTCTATCTATCCGTCTACTGTCTTTACCTGTTCCTATCAGTATATCTATCTGATTGTCTCCCAGTCACGCTGTATCAGTCTATCTATGTGACTGTCATTGTCTATCTGCCTATTTGTCTCTGCCTGTCCGCCTATATGCTTCTGTCTGTCTGTCTCTGTTCTTATGCTTACTTGTCTCTGTCTGCCTATCTATCTCTCTGTGCGTCTGTCTGTTTCTTTATCCGTCCGTCTGTCTGTCTGTCTGTCTGCCTATCTATCTCTCTGTGTCAGTCTATTTCTTTATCCGTCCGTCTGTCTGTCTGTCTATCTGTTTGTTTTTCTTATCTCTCGTGGTCAAAAAACAGGTGAGGAGGAGAGACCAAGTACAGGACTGGACAATCGGAGGACCTAGGAAGAGATGTGTGTGTGTGTGTGTGTGTGTGTGTGTGTGTGTGTGTGTGTGTGTGTTGAAAAAGTAATGCACATGAAAAGCAAAATGCTTTACTGTGTGTGTGTGTGTGTGTGTGTGTGTGTGTGTGTGTGTGTGTGTGTGTGTGTGTGTGTGTTGGAAAATTATGGATGAGAAAATCAAAGGGTTTTACTGTGTGTGTGTGTGTGTGTGTGTGTGTGTGTGTGTGTGTGTGTGTGTGTTCTTACCTAATCGTTCTTACCTACTTGTATCTTAACAGGAATGAGTCAAGCTCGTATTGCCCCGTGAATTAAATCACTTTTATCAAACATATCCTGAAATTTATGAATTGTTTTGGCACACACTGTTTCATTCGGTAGTGCATTCCACTGATCAGTTGCCCTATTTGGGAAATCCTTACGTCTTGATTACCTCTCGTTTTATGCAGTTTTTTATAGTGTCCTCTTACTAATACTTTCCCATACGTTATATATTCATTTATGTCTGTTTTCTCTTTCCCTGAGATGCATTTTTTATTGTGTCTTCTCCTTTCCTTCTCTCCTGTAGTGTTGGTAGATCCAGTTTTTCTAGTCTTTCTTCGTAGCTTAGATCCCTTAAGCTTGATACCCACATTGTAGCGGTCCTTTGACATTTTTCAGTCTTATCTAAGTGTTTCTTGAGATAAGGATTCCAGACTACTGATGCATACTCCAGGGTTGGTCTGATGAATGATGTTATTATCTTTCTCAGCATGTCTTCATTTATGTATGTGAATGCTATTCTCATATTAGCAAACAGTGTATATATGTTCCATACCTTCTCACTGATGTTGTCAGCCGAAGATAGTCTGTTATTGATAATCACTCCTAGGTCCTTCTCTATTTCTGATATGTGTAGGGTTGAACTTCGTAACTTATAATCCCAATCTGGTCTTTTTCGACTTTTACCAAACTTAATTACATGACACTTGTCCTCACTGAATTCCATATGCCATTCATTGCCTCATTCATGAAGTTTATTAATTTTTTTATGGTAGCTTAGTAAATCATCAGCAAACATATTTAGATAGCTGTTATTTCCAATGTTACGATCTATGTCATTTATATACACTAAAAACTTAATCTGAAACTCCGCTAGTTACTTCCGTCCATGATGGGTAATTTCCCCTTAGTACTGTTTTCATTTCCCTTTTTCTGAGAGAATCTTGCATCAACCAGTACAGGTTGCCTTGTATTTCTCCTTGATGGTACAGTTTCCATAAAAGTCTTTGGTGCGGTACTCTGTCAAATGCTTTCTTCAAATTTAGATGGATACGGTCCACCTATCCCTCTCTTTTCTGTTATGTTTCTGCAACTCAATCATAGTAGCTTAATAGATTAGTAACACATGATTTTCCCTTTCTAAAACCAAACTGCCTTTCTGTTATCATATTGTGTTCTTCTAGATGGTTTACGCAAACCTTTCTTATCAGCTTTTCTAGTATCTTACTTACAACACTGGTTAGTGATACTGGTCGGTAGTTGAGTGGATTCTGTCTATTCCCTTTCTTGAATAGGGGAACAATGGTTTCTTCCAAATATCAGGTAGTTTACCATGCTCTAAGGGTTCCTTGAATATTAAATATATTGGTCTACTTAACTCTTTTTCACGTTCATTTAGCACCCAACATGAAATTTCGTCAGGACCATTTGCATTTCCTTTGTCTATTAACTTAACTATTCCTGTACTTCTTTTTCTGATATTTGTTTATCTGGTAATATGTGTGGGCATGCATGTTCCATATCATCTCTCTCAAAATTCTTTTTTTGTGTAAAACCTGACTGGAATTTTTGTAGTGCTTCACAAATATCTTTCTCTTGTGTATAGATGATCCTCTTGTCCGTAATGGACTGTGTTTTATCTTTAACATTGGTTTTGCTTCTGATGTAGCTGTAAAATGGCTTCGGTTCATCACTACTTTTATTTATAATGTATTCCTCAAACTATATTCTGGCTTCTCTCCTCATCCTTGTAAAATCGTTTCTTGCCTATTTATTGTTTTTAAATGCCTTCTCACTATTGTGTCTCCTGTATCTATTCCACAACAATTCTTTTTTCTTTTCATATTTTACATAATGTATTAAACCATTTCTTTATTTTCATTTTTGCTTATTTGTGCTGTGGGATGTAATTTTCGACTCGTATTTCATAACGTTCACAGAATTTTCTATATATAACGTTTAAATCTTGTCCTCCAAGCTCCTTTTCCCAATCTATTTCAAAGAAGTACTTCCTTAGGTCAGGGTAGTTGCTCTTTTTTGTAGTTTGGGCTCCTTTTGTAACTCTAATTACTGTTAACCATGTCATATGCAATCCTCAGGTTGCAATTTAATACTGCATGGTCACTTTTGCTGAACTGAGGGTGATACATTATACTGCCAGTATCTTTTTTTTTTTTTTTTTTTGCCTAATAAATATAAGATCTAGTACTCATGGATCATCAAGTCCCCTTTTGCTGGCGTTTTCCTTTACATGTTGTGTTAGAAGAAACTCCTGCACAAGATCTAGGAACTTGTGGTCCCAACAGGTTACATGGCTTCTTACATATAGAGTATGCCAATTTATTTTTGTATCGAAATCTCCAGTTAATATAATTTTTTCAGATTTCCATGTAGTGATGCTTTTAAACTCTAAATTGTACTCTCTTCCAGGTCTTCATATTCACCTCTTTCCCACGTGTTTGTTCTGGGTGGCATGTATAAATTAGCCACAGTTAATTTCCCTTCAGGTGTATTAATCTCTACTGTAATCAGTTCTACTTGTGCCGGTAAATCTAGTTCTTTTTCTTTGACCCGCAGATTTTTCTTTGTTAGTATTATAATTCCTCCTTCTTTTTTAAAATTCCTATCTTTTCTCCATATATTGTATTCCTCTAAGTTTAGGGGATCGTTTTATATCATCGAGGTTAATGTTGTTTCAGTTAGGCAGATAATATGTGGTTCCTTTTGTTTGGTATAATCATTCATATTCAATAATTTAGATGCCATTTGATATACATTTGAGTACATCAACTTAACCATCTTGTTTACATACTTGCCATAGCTTGAGTTTATTACTTTCCTTCTTTTTATTCCCTGCTGGTTATGTATCAATTTCATACCTGCAATTAAAAAAAAAAAAACGTTATTCTTCTCTTCCTGTGATTTTTTTTTCTTTCTCTCTCTCTCTCTCTCTCTCTCTCTCTCTCTCCCTTTTTTTTTTTTTTTTTGCCTCCTCCCTATTCTCTGACAGTGTTCCCAGTTCCTCTTGAATTAGATATCTTTCTATCCATACTTTTTTTAAAATTCCTCTTTTTCCATGAGTTTGTTGGCATTTTTTAATATTTCATCTACAGTGTTTGCACTCTGGAATGTTACTTTCAGGGGCCTTGACTTACTTCTCTCATATTTCCCTAGCCTTTTATGTTCTTCTACATCTCTATCACAAATATCCTCCGATACTTGCTGCAGTATGTTCATTATGTTTTTCATCTCTTTTTTGTCCCTTGAGAGTCTGTTTTTTATTTTTTTTTCAACAATGCCACTGATTACTCTAGACTTGTTTATCTTTATAGCTTCCCTGACTAGTTTTGGGTTATTTTTTTATAATTTCTTTCCCTTCCATTCTTATATTTATTTCTTCTACCTTTGTATCTAAGTCATTCTTTACTTTCACCATTTCAGCACACGTAGTTTGTACCTTATCTTTGTAATTTCTCATCATTTCATTTACCTGTGTTTTTTTCTCTTCAGTGTTAATACTTTGGTCTATCAAACTGCTTGCTTGCCTGATTTTCTCCGTATCGTTTCTGAAATCATCCATAATTCTCTCCTGATTAAAGCCCGTGTCCCATGTTTAAGTTCATCTTCGCGAACGGCCACGATCACCACGATCTTATCCTCGAGGTATGATCTTGGTGAAATGCCACGATCATACCTCGAACGGTAGGCCTAAACTGCCATTTCACGACAGAATTATGTTAGTTCTAAGACACACAGAGACATTGCTACGACATTCCACGACACCCTACAGAAGCGCCATGTTATCCTGATGACACACTACGATCATCCCTCACTTAAAAACTAACAGTCACTTTGTCTCCTCCTCATGCTACGAGAAGCTACGACAAGCTACGACACGCTACGGAACCGCTAAGTTACCACTAAGTCACTGCTAAGATTATCAGGCCATATGATGATACACGACGATGGCCGGGATCTTCGGTGCGATGTGTGTCGTAGCGGGACTTCGGGATCCGATCTCCAAGTTATTGCTACGACACGTCAAGTCACACCTACGTCATCACTAAGTCACGCCACGTTACTCATGACGACATGCGGCGACACACGAAGACATGAAGATCGTGGCGTGTCGTGGGAAAGTTCCTGACAGTGGGACATAGGCTTAACAACTGTACATCCCATTTCACTAGCCTTTGTTCTCAGTGAATTTACCTCGGTTGATAGGTCATCTATTGTGGTGGCTTTTCTGTTTATTTCCATTTTTAATTCCTCATATTTTCCCTTCTGTCTGCGTAGCTTATTCTATATTTCTTCAATTTCCATTTCAAAAGATCTCTCTTGTCTATTTTCTTATTCAGCTAACGTATCGTAAGTTTCCTTTTCAACCAGTTCAAGGTAGAAGTCATCATCCTGTTTTATACTCTCGTCTCTTTTCTTAACACCTTCTCAAGGTGTGTGTGTGTGTGTGTGTGTGTGTGTGTGTGTGTGTGTTGGAACAGTGATGCATGTGAGAATGAAAGTGCTTTATTGTGTGTGTGTGTGTGTGTGTGTGTGTGTGTGTGTGTGTGTGTTGGAAGAGTGATCCATGTGAAAATCATAGTGCTTTATTGTGTGTGTGTGTGTGTGTGTGTGTGTGTGTGTGTGTGTGTGTGTGTGTGTGTGGAAATGGGGGGAGTAACTTCAGCCTGTATCTTACTTGGTTCATATTCTAAAAAATCCGGGGTTACAACAACAACGACAACAAAAACAACTACTCCTGCTACTGCAACTACTACATCCATCACTATTACTATTACTTCTACTTCTACTACAACAACAACTGCTACTACAGTACTCTTATTACTACTGCTACTATTACTACTACTACCACCACCATTACTACTACTACTACTGCTACTACTACTACTAAGTGTAGCCTATATGCATAAAAGCATGCATATATAGATATGTAGATATATATTATATAAATATTTACATTAAAGAATCATAAAATACTAACATTTTCCGTGGTACAGAAGTCTTGCCTCAGTGCGGTGCAATGAGCATTTAACTTTGGAATTAAAACGTGCGGTGCACATCAAAGACCGGAGCAGCGCTGCTATGGAATTTTTTTGCTTAATTTGAAGTGAAGTGATTATTATTTTTTTAAAATAATAACCTTGTTTTGAAGGTGTAATGACCATTTTTCGTGTATTACAGTCAAGTATGAGGTCCATGAATACATGTTAAATATATTTCGTAAAGCCAAATTCCTATCAACCCTCTCATGGCTGTTGCTGTTGCTTCAGACGGGTCTGTCTGGTCAAAAAGATCCGACCACCACATGGAAGCAACTGTTTCTGTGAGTCCATCCTACCAATACAACACAGCACGTATGTACACCGTGTAGGCAACCGGCGTCCATTTGCAGTAAAGAACGCCTCGCCAGGGTCGGAGCAGTGTCCTTCACTCGAAGGGACGGGGATATGCAGAAAAATTGACTCCTGGGTGGACGCCGCAGTTTCTTAGTTTCAGGCAGGGTGCACAACTTCCTCACGGTTGGGCTCCTGGTCAGGACCCTCTCACGGCATTGTATGTTAGTACAGGCAGCACCATACGACACAGTGAAGCTGGCAGACTGTCATGGCTGCCTGAGAGTTTTAATCCTGATACCATCAACCCATTTATGATCGGGACAACTCTAATGTTTTATTCTAGCTAATGCCAGACGATTTTATTCAGCTGAGTCAAGGCAGGTACAGTTGGGGAAGGACACCAAGGATGCCATCCCCCTTTTATTCGAATAATTTTGAAGCTCTTACACAACATTCTGGTGCTGACCAACACCCTACGCGAGGTGGTTCTTTGCGCCCTGGGTGGAGCAGCTGTGGTGTTCACCCAGGAGCCAAACCTTCTCACATTTCTCTGCACCTAGCCATGGGGAGGACCCTGGTCCCATTCTAGTGAGTCACTGTCTACTTCAAAGGGGGAGGGGGGGATCAGTTCCCTGCAATGCACTGTACCTGTAGGACGGCCCCGCAGCTTACCTGCAGCTGACGGGTTTGCTCGGCCAGACAGAGCAGGGTAAAGCAACAATAACAACAGAAACAACAACCTTATTATTCATAAGTCGTTATATGATTTTTTTTTTTACAAAATTTTTTTTTTTTTTTTTTTTTTTTTTTTTTTTACTATGCTGTTCCTTGAAGACAGTGATAAGGAACAGGTAAGTGAGCATGGAAGTGAAAAAGTTATTACATGACAGTATTGTGATACCAACTCTGACGTATGAAAGTGAAGCTTGGACATTGTTGGAAGGACACAAGTCAAGTGTGAGAGCAGTGGAAATGAGTTATTTGAGAGGAGCCTGTGGAGTCACATGGAGAGACAGGCTGACAAATGAGGATGTGAAGAAGCATTGTGGTGTGGATGTGGATGTGAAAGGAAGCATTAGAAGAAACGCATCGAGGTGGTTTGGCCATGTGGAGATGATGGAGAGTGAAAGACTGACGAGGAGAGTGTATGTGAGTGAGGTGGAGGGGGAGAGAGGGAGGGGTAGGCCAAGGATGAGATGGAAGGACGGATTGGAGATATATAAGAGAGAGGGGTGTGTGAATTGGGAGCAGGGCAGTGAAATGGCGGGGGACAGGGTGACATGGAGGCGATTTGTTTGTGGCCACCCCGTATAAGGGATTAAGGCGTCTAGCAATAGACTGATAGATAGTTTTATATAGCCAGCAATAATCGTTTCTCTATGTTGCTTTCACTTAAATTTGGCCAAAAATTACGTATCCTTTGTCAGTCTTGAGTTGTAATGAGAGATTATCAGAGAATAGGATGCCAGTCACGAAGAAGTGCAATGAAAAGGACCAAGGACTGTAGCACTAGTTTTGCCAATTAACAACGTGATATAAGCTGCAAAAGGACGAAAATCTAGATCAACGTAAATAAAGAAGTCTGGTAGCTGCAGCAATAAAGCAACTGAGTATATAACTGTATGAGAGAGAGAGAGAGAGAGAGAGAGAGAGAGAGAGAGAGATTAAAGACGTCTGGTAGCTGCAGTAATAAAGCAATAAAGGACATAACCGTACGAAAGAGAGAGAGAGAGAGAGAGAGAGAGAGAGAGAGAGAGACTCTTCAACAGTAACCCGGGTCGAGTTACGAGGTGCTGTCTTTTTTTTTTTTTTTTTTTGGTTACTCTGACTTGGCCTAAAAATGCCATCTCTCCATCGTGACTGCAGAGTCGTAGGAGATGACGCTAGAATATTATGCTAGTCACGAATAAGTGTTATGGAAAAGCTTCAGAGCCATTGTGTTTGAGCTGGGAGAAACAAGCTGCTACAGAACAAAATTTGGGTCAAGTCGATGTGAAGGAACTATAGTAATGATAATGGTAATGAGGGCTTATATTTTTTTTCTGTTAAGTTGTTCAGTATTTACTCCATGTATCGTCGTAATTAGTCTCTCTCTCTCTCTCTCTCTCTCTCTCTCTCTCTCTCTCTCTCTCTCTCTCTCTCTCTCTCTCTCTCGTTCTACTGGCACTAAATTAGGTTTCTCTCAAAAGAACAGTACTATTATGTATTTTTCTCTCATCCAATAAAGGTGAATTGAAGTTTGATGGGTCGGACGTGATGAATGATATAATACCGGTAAGTTTCCCTCCTTTTCTGATAGTACAAGGCCGTCCCCACACTAGGCCACTCCCACACTAGGCCACTCCCACACTAGGACGCTCCAACCCTAGGCCACTCCCACACTAGGCCACTCCCCCACTACGACACTCCCTCACTAGGCCACTCCCTTACTAGGCTTCTCCCCCACTAGGCTCCTCCCACCCTAGGCCACTCCCACACTACGACACTCCCTCACTAGGCCACTCCCTTACTAGGCTACTTCCCCACTAGGCTACTCCCCCACTAGCCTACTCCCCCACTAGGCCACTCCCCCACTAGCCCACTCCCCCACTAGACCACTCCCTTACTAGGCTATTCACACACTAGGCTACTCTTACACTAGGCCACTTCCACACTATGCAGCCCCCACATTAGGCCGCTCCCACACTAGGCCACTCCCACCCTAGGCCACTCCCACACTAGGCCGCTCCCACACTAAGCCGCTCCCACATTAGGCCACTCCCCCACTAGGCCACTCCCCCACTAGGCCACTCTTAAACTAATATTAAATAGAAGGAACACATCTTCAGTACCGAGCTATGGCAAGAGATGAACACTAGAGTATGGTACCAGCCACGGCGAAGTGCTAGGAAGGGATGTAGATGCGAAGTATTGCCGTATTTTGACACTGAGTTAGGTGAAATAGGCTGTAAAAGGACGATAATCTGTGCCAACTTTAGGTGAAAATAGTATCGTCATGAAGGAGTGCTATGGAAAGGGGTGTAGAGCCTTAGTATTGTCTTTTCCTGACCCTGAACTACGTGAAATATGCTGAAAAGGGACGAAAATCTGGGCCAATTTAACGTGAAAGGAGTAGAGCAACAGGTAAAGAGATTTTTTTTTCCCCCCTAACCACCTCGTATACTGTTGTTAAGTACCAGTGGTCGGAGAGGAGGACATCAAGTACCCTATTTTACCTTCTCTCTCTCTCTCTCTCTCTCTCTCTCTCTCTCTCTCTCTCTCGTCACTAAGAGGCTCGGCTCAAGAGAAGTGGCCAAGGACGCTTTTTCCTTCACTCTGTTACCCCATCTGTCGCTATCTTTCCTCTCTCTCTCTCTCTCTCTCTCTCTCTCTCTCTCTCTCTCTGTAACTGTCTGTCTTTCTGTCTCCATCTATATTGTGTGTCTGTCTGTCTGTTTGTCTTTTTCTCTCTTACCAAATACTGTCACTTAAGGGCAGAGGAGAAAGCTTGGATCTCTGCTTTCATTCACTCTGTGTTTTTATCTCAGTATCCATTTTCTGTCTCCCTGTCTATCTATCTATGTGCTTATATCTATTTATGCTAATCTGCGTCTGTGTGTGTCCATGCTTGTCTGCCTCTTTCCATCTTTATATCAGTTAATCAGTCAGTTTGTTAATCTATCTAGCTAACTATCTATTTGTCTGTCTATCTGTTTACTGTTTCTGATTGTCTCTGTCTATATATCTATCTGACTGTCTCCCCGTCTCTCTGTATCGGTCTGTCTATCTGTCTCAGTCCGTCTGCCAGTCTGTCTCTGTCTGTCTGCCTATATAACTCTGTCTGTCAGCTTATCTGTCTCTGTCTGTCTGCCTATATATTTCTGTTTGTCTGCCAGTCTGTTTCTCTTGTGTCTGTCTATTTCTTTATCTGTCCGTCTGTCTGTCTGCTTGTCTTTCTTATCTCACGTGGTCAAAAAATAGCTGAGGAGGAGAGACCAGGTACAGGACTGGGCAATCGGAGGACCTAGGAAGAGATGTGTGTGTGTGTGTGTGTGTGTGTGTGTGTGTGTGTGTGTGTGTGTGTGTGGTTTATTGCTCAGTGAGTTAAGAGAGAGAGAGAGAGAGAGAGAGAGAGAGAGAGACAGAGACAGACAGACAGACAGACAGAGACAGAGACAGACAGAGACAGACAGACAGACAGAGACAGAGACAGACAGAGACAGACAGAGACAGAGACAGACAGAGACGGACAGACAGACAGACAGACAGACAGAGAGGGGTAAATAGATAGTTTTTATATGCAGATATAGATATAGATATTAAGATATATAAACACATGGATAAATTGACAGATAAATAGATAGACAGACTAATAGAGAGAGAGAGAGAGAGAGAGAGAGAGAGTGGGAGGGAGAACAAGAGAGAGGTGACCGAGGGAGGAGAATGAGAGAAGGGGGGTGAGGGTACTTGATGTCTCTGATCACCAGTGACCCAGTCTGAGTTACGAGGAATTGGCAATAAAAGAAGCCTAAACCTCTTCCTATAGAATCCTGTGTTGATCATTTATGAGTTTTGGCCTACAAGGAAGTTAGAAATATCGATTATGATAATATTCGTGGCATTAACACAAATCATGGGTAGTTGAGAAAATTACTGTGTGAAAATAGTTTTGACATTGCATCCCTCTTTGTCTGTCTGTGTGTCTGCCTCTCAAAGTATCTGCCTGTCTGTGTGTGTGTATGTCTGTGTGTGTGTGGTATGTGTGTTTGTGTGTGTGTGTGTGTGTGTGTGTGTGTGTGTGTGTGTGTGTGTGTCTCCCATGGTGGTCACTAAATGGCCAAGGACAAGACACTAGTACTCTCTTTTCCTCTCCCTCTATTACCTCGCCTCCTCGTGAAAGAAAGGCGGAACCGACAGGGGCCCTAGGAAAAGACGTGTGTGTGTGTGTGTGTGTGTGTGTGTGTGTGTGTGTGTGTGTGTGTGTGTGTGTGTGTGTGTGTGTGTGTGTGTGTGTCCGACTCTGGGTATGGGTTTCACAGGACGTTCCCTGAGGCCCAGCATTCCTCCCACGCACCATACTCTTCCACAGGGTCACCACTTCGGCTCTAACACCCACCGTCCATATTGAATACATGCTAAGGTTCTCTCATACAGGACTGATGCACTGGTATTACTACGAAACGAACTACCGGGTATTTCATTATAAGTGAATGTTATAAACACTCACTTCACGAAAAATTAGTCACAATCTTTTACGAATTATTCCCGTCAATACTTTTTACGAACTCCTCCCGTCAATATCATTTACGAACTCCTCCCATCAATGTATTTTCCGTACTCTTCCCGACACCTCCCCACCCACACAGTGGAAGAGATATGCAGCCGCAAACCTTGACAGAATGGAAGGCTGCGAATAGGAGTGTTTCATGACAGAATGGTGCAAATAAAGACTAGCGTTTGAATCTTCAATTCTTTGGCGTTTATTTTTATGTTTTCAGACGGCGTTATTCAGCTTAGGAGAGGCTTTGCACTGGAGGATTTAGATATATCCTTGAATGATTCCTTCATAAACACAGATCTTTCCTAAATTTAGCAAAAATCACCAAGTTGTTGTTGCTGTTCTTGTTACTTAACCCAGGTCTGACTGGCCGAACACAGTCGTCAACCACAGACATGCATCTGCTTCTTCGGGACCATTCTGCAGGTGCGGTACAGTACATACACCGTGCAAGGAAACGGGGCTCCTTTGTGGCAGACAGCTCCTCACCAATGTCTGACCAGGATCCTTCTCATGGCAAGATGCAGAGAAATGCTCCAGCCAGGGAACGCAGCTCTGACACGTGTGGGCTCCTTGTCAATGCCTTGTCTCGTGGTACCAATTATAAACTTAGAAATGCGTCACCGGGTGGAAGGGGTTAGGTCATTGCACCCCGCCAGGGATCTGTTTTCGCGTCTATTTTGCCGGAGTTTGGCGATACCCCTTGGGGCCATCCTGCGTCATTGCATCCCCACTGACTCAAGGACAGAGGCGAAGTTAACACGACACAACACCTGCTGGCACTTCAAACGACTCCCAATAATAACACCAAGAGACAGGCAGGCAAGGACGTAAACAGACAGGCAGAAAAGAAGGGAAACAGATCAGCAGGTGTACGCAGGCAGAGGGATAGACAAGCAGGCAGACAGGAAGGTAGGGAGACAAATTAAGTAGACATACAACTCAGGCAGGGAGGCAGGCAGGCAAGCAGACAGGCAGATAGATAAGCAAACAACAAGGCATTCAAACAGGTAGGTAGGCAAGCAAGGCGGCAGACAGGCAGGCAGACAAGTAAGCAGACATATAGGAAGGTAAATCAGGTAGGCACGCAAAGCAGGTAAGCAAATCGGATAGGCAGGCAGGCAATCAGGCAGGTAGGCAGAAGGGTCCAGGTGTAAAGCTATACCCGTGTGCTTGCTTGGACTTTAATCGACACCCAACAACAACAGCAACAGGCAGAAAGGCCGGCAGGCAGGCAGGAAGTTGTAGAAGAGGACACTAAAGTATATCCAATCTTACACACAAGTTAGATTAGAAGAGTTTTCAAATACTGGCCCAGAGGTGCGGGAGAAGCACATCATACCTGCTTAGACTATAGATGACCACCAAGAGGCAGAAGAAGGAGGAGGAGGAGGAGGACGAGGAGGAGACAACAACAATAGGCAGGCAAGCACAGTCGTCGAGGCAAACACCATCAAAGCAATGCGAGTGACACTTGAAGCAAAGCCTGAAGCAAGCACAGACGAGGTTTTGAAGTGTGAAGTGCAGACCTGTTAAGTTGTTGGCTGTTGGTAGTGACGGTGCTAAATATCGATGATCTGCAGATGAGTGACGTACACAGTTATACATAATAACTTACACCAATCTTTCGGTATTTACTAGAATAGTAGCATACATACTAAAACACAGTAGATACACAAATAACATATACTTATTTAGTGAAGGGGGGAACTTAATGATGTATCTAGAGCTGCAGAGTTACATAGACTGCACGGTCCTTCCGATATTAAATAGTAGGGTAGCCTACTGAAGCCAACATAGACGAGAGTTTGGAATCTACATTGCCGCCCTGTTAAGTTGGAACCTTGACTGGTGATAGTGGCAAAGATAATATTATTAACATAGAGTGTGTATGGGGCTGCACAGTTAAACAGACTACACAGACTTACGGTCGTTCTTCTTCCTGTAGTCCCAAACTCATATGGAGATTAACCCAGTGGACTGCAGACTGAAGATTTCTCCTGCAGTCCACCATCATTTTTTTTTTTTTTTCGGGGAATAGAGGGAGCTGAAAGACGTTTGTACAACCAGATACGTTCGCCGCTTAGTTTTATCAGTGCAACTGCTAGAAGGTGTCCCTCTTCAGCACCCTGTATGGGATACTCGAATATACTGAGGCTCGATTCCCTGTCGTAACTTATAAATGTTTCTGCAGGGTGAACTAGGGACAAGGGGATATTACGTACTCTCCTTTCCTAATTCTTTCAGCACAATACATATATAACCTACTATAATTTTTCGAGTCCAACCTCAGGCTTACTGTCTTAGGTTCCCTGTAGTTCTTTTCCCTAACTTAGCAAAGATTTTTGTCTTTTGGGAGCTTATTACTCATAGCTCTAAACCAAACTGAGACAGTACTATGGTTCTACGTGTTTCATAGCACTTCTTCGTGACTTGAATCATATTCTAATGTTAATCTATGGTTGCAATTTACTATTCAAGGCGAAGAGATAGCGATTTCAGGCCATGTTCCAGTAAAAATGATACAGGTATTCCGACTCTACTGTACCTGATGTTTGGAAACATGCAGAGCCACACCCAGGTATATTTTTATGATCGGCAGCTGGTTGGTACACAGAGCCGCATGCGATTAAACAGACTTTTCGAATTTAACATACAGATAAATGTTAAATTCTGTCCCTCCCTCCTGCCTCTCTTCCAGTGTTGGATTCATAGACCCTTGAGTATGTCGTACTGGACAGAGGTACTTAAAATCGTACATCTGTTGATGATAATACGCACTTTTGTCCAGGTCGCTACATTCATGGATCAATCAGTCCACCAAGAAGGATATGCAAGGGGAAATGATTTCTGCATTTGACTGTACTTAGTTGTCCGGCGATACCGTGGGTAAGGTTTTATATATATATATATATATATATATATATATATATATATATATATATATATATATATATATATATATATATATATATATACTGTATATATAGATAGATAGATATATATATATATGGGTCTGGTTAGTACTTGGATGGGTGACTGCCTGGGAACACCAGATGCTGTTGGCATCCCTACGTGTCAAGTGGGGTTGGTGGAGGATTAGTGCCCCTCCCTGTAAAACAATTAACTCTAAGCCCTTGGCCACCCCGTCTGGGATACATGGCGTCTGGCAATGAATGAATGAATGAATGAATATATATAGATAGATAGATAGATAGATATACACGAGTATTATCTTTCCCTAGAACGGTCAGTGCCCCATCAGCATTTTTCATCCCATCACCACACCCTCCCTGGAACAATGTAATACATAAAACTCGCTGAACTCTGAAAATAATACTCTTTCTTCTACTCTATCCCCCCATTCCATTCTTCTATCTCTAAAACTGTTAGTCTACCTCATTAAGCTATTGCAGTCTATTCGATGCCTCATTTTGTTGAAGTTCAGTCATATTTTTTCTCCATCCCCAATTCCCAAAATTCTCTGCTTGAAATTTACCAGCTCTGCCAAGTTTATTCTCTCTGATAGTTCCCTCCTGCCGGTATACTAAAATCATACCACTTTCATTTTATATTTCCATCCCCCAAATTCGTTTAGTCTGTTTCGTCCCTTCCATCCTGAAAATGCGACATTCTGTTCCATCAGCTTATACCATCCCATCCCCACACACTCCCCGTTATAACATAATACACCAACTCAATTAAGCGCCACTTTTAGTCAAATATTTTGGGCTCCGACAGAAGGTCACCTCCCCTACCCGATTCTGTCAACTCTGTCAATTTATCTATTCAGCTCTTTCTATCTCGTCATTTCTATCAGTCTGTCTCATAAACTTTCTTATAACTCTCTCTTTATGTCTCTTTAATTTTGTCAGTCAGTTCTGTTAACGTTTTTTTTTTTAAGTATTATTTTCTGTCTCGTCAGGCCTGTCATTCTGTCTCCTCAACTGTTTCATTCTATCCTATCATCCCATCCCATCCTCACACACTCCCATCACACACCAAACTCACCTCTGAATTTCTCTATCCCTTCATTTCTGTCCACCTATTCCATCTTTCCTTTCGATAATACTCATTTTATCCTTCACATTCTTCAACCCGTGTCATTCTATCCCATCATCCCATCCCATCCCCACACACTTTCTCCATTACGACATAATTCACCCAACTCACTTAACCGCGACTTTTAATCTAACATTTTGGCCCCCGCAGAGAAGGTCACATGCCCGGCCCGGGGATATAAGATGAGTCCATTTTCCGCTCCAAGATTGGATGACGCTTGGTCTGAGTCTGGGAGGTGAGGTGAGGTTATTGGTAGTGTTATTACCAGCCACGATAGCCAAGCTGGTATTGTTTTCAATTTGTCTGTGTGTCTGTTAGCATGATAACTTCGCAACGACTCAAGACATTATCACAAAATTTTACTATGTGTAGTAGGGGAAAAAATCGATCACGAGTTCGTAATAGGTGTAAGTAGGGCAAGGTCTGTGTGTCTGTTATCACGGTAACTTTGCAACCTCTCAAGATATCATTACAAAATTTTACGGGTTTGTATTAGGGATGAAAATCTACGAGTTCGAAATTGGTGAAAGTAGGTCAGGGTCATAATCCGAGCCACGCTAGATATGTATCGGCTCGAGGCTGGTGTGATTGCTCCCCTTGGGGGGTCTCAAACTATTATTATTATTATTATTATTATTATCATTATTATTGTTAGTGCTGACTTAAACATATGGATGTGAGCATGGAAATGAAAAGTAAAGAGTAAGAGCAATGGAGATGGGACTGCTGGGGAATGTATGTAGGGTACAGAGGGTGGATAGGATACGAAATAATGTGATTCGTGAAAGATGTGGAGTGGGGAAATCGGTGGACACCAGAATCGAAGAGAGTGTACTGAGATGGTATGGTCATATGAAGAGAATGTATAACAATTAAGTGATGAAAAAGATATATCTGAGCGAATTTGAAAGAGGGAGGAGGCGAGGTAGGCCAAGGAGAAGGTGGAGAGATATGGTGGATGAGTGTATGAGGAAGAGAGGTTTGAAAGTAGGTAAGGCTAGGAAACTGACAAAAGAACGAGCTGGCTGGATGAATGTTGTGAGGAGAAGTGCATGATCAGGGATTTCGCACCCCTTTTTAACGTGGCAGCGTCCGGACTGACTCCATTGGATACGTTTAGGTGAAGCTACAGAACGTGGCGAATGTTTTTGGCGTATCCGATGGAGCCAGGATTCCGGGAGCTTGAATGATGAGTGAATGGAGGCGTGGCCCATTGGACTGGGCAAATCTGGGCTGTCTGGACATTGCTACTCCTCACCCTGCCCTAGCGTGGGAAAGGAGGTCCGGATGATGATGATGATGATGATGATTGCTATTGTTGTTGTTGTTATTGTTGATGATGTAGTTGTTGTTGTTGATGATGTAGTTGTTTGTTGTTGATGATGTAGTTGTTGTTGTTGATGATGTAGTTGTTGTTGTTGATGATGTAGTTGTCGTAGTTGTAGTTGTTGTAGTTGTAGTTGTAGTTGTTGTAGTTGTAGTTGTTGTAGTTGTAGTTGTTGTTGTAGTTGTTGTTGTTTTTGTTGTACTAGGAAAGACTGTTATTATAATTATTATCAACGTCATTATTGTTATTATTATTATTATTATTGTTGTTGTTGTTGTTGTTGTTGTTATTATTATTGTTATTACTATTATTACTATAATAATAATAATAATAATAATAATAATTATTATGATTATTATTATTATTATTATTATTAATATTTCTGTTGCTGTTGTTGATACCATTAATCTTTGCTGCTGCTACTACTACTACTAATACTACTACTACTGCAGCTGTTACTGCTGCTGCTACTGCTGCCGCTACTTCTGCTTTTATTGTTATGGTGATAATGATAATGTCAGTGGTTAACAATAATAATTATACTACTACTACTACTACTACTACTTAAGGATTTATTTATTGTAAATATTTTATTAAATTCAGTTGTAAAGGAGTATCTATAGTATTTATGATGATGAAATGTATTATATTTTATGTATCGCGAGCTACGAAATAAACGATTGATTGATTGATTGATTGACTACTACTACTACTCCCGCTACTACTACTACTACTACTACTACGACTTATGCTACTACTACTACTACTACGACTTATACTACTACTACTACTACTACGACTTATACTACTACTACTACTACTACGACTTATACTACTACTACTACTACTACTACGACTTATACTACTACTACTACTACTACTACGACTTATACTACTACTACTACTACTACTACGACGACTTATACTACTACTACTACTACTACTACTACTACGACTTATACTACTACTACTACTACTACGACTTATACTACTACTACTACTACTACGACTTATACTACTACTACTACTACTACTACTACTACTACGACTTATACTACTACTACTACTACTACTACGACTTATACTACTACTACTACTACTACTACGACGACTTATACTACTACTACTACTACTACTACTACTACTACTACGACTTATACTACTACTACTACTACGACTTATACTACTACTACTACTACTACTACGACTTATACTACTACTACTACTACTACTACTACTACTACTACTACTACTACTACGACTTATACTACTACTACTACTACTACTACGACTTATACTACTACTACTACTACGACTTATACTACTACTACTACTACGACTTATACTACTACTACTACTACGACTTATACTACTACTACTACTACTACTACGACTTATACTACTACTACTACTACTACTACTACTACTCCTGCTACTACTACTACTACTACGACTTATACTACTACTACTACTACGACTTATACTACTACTACTACTACTCCTGCTACTACTACTACTACTACGACTTATACTACTACTACTACTACGACTTATACTACCACTACTACTACTACTACTACTACTACGACTTATACTACTACTACTACTACTACTACTACGACTTATACTACTACTACTACTACTACTACGACTTATACTACTACTACTACTACTACGACTTATACTACTACTACTACTACGACTTATACTACTACTACTACTATTAGTCTCCATCTACTTCTTAGTACATCTACTACTTAGGTGGAGACTACTGTTTTCACTGGTATTATTAGTCTCCACCGACGTAGTCGGTGGAGATTGTTGTTTTCGCTGGTATTATCATTATTGTCGCCTCAGAGCCTCGCACGACTTCAGAAGAACAGGAGACTGGGCAAGGAATCTGCAGGACCTAAGTTATGTGTCCTGGTATGGGCCCTTGCTGATTCAGAAATCCAAATCTCCTCAACGGGACCAGGGTCATTGTAAGAAACAGCAGCAGACACATGCGTTCCTCAACATATTTGTCAGATTCCTTGTTGATGTTACACTAGATGTTACCTTAGGGTCCTTTGATCCTGTTTATAATAAACATAACTTACCACATCACGGAGCTTCCTTATTGTGGCTACACAATAAAACTGCATAGCTGATTACACTGTGTAACAGACTTAATCCAGTTTTTTGTTTATGTTGATTTTTACGCTATTTCTAATCAATGTCAATGCGTAGTTTCCGAATATGCTATTTGTTTTTGTGTAAATCTAGAGTTAAAGGAACTATGTAAGAACATAGTATCGTACAAGGACAGGAACACTAACTTGTTACTATTTCGAGAATGTCAAAGAATTTATATATTTCCGGATGTATTTAATGAATATAACTAGAAATAAACAGTAATATCACAAGGAATGCAGGGCACATAGTATCTAGAAATGCACTTTTGATCATGAATTTCTTCTGTGGCTGTGATGACAATCGTGCAACAATCCCCAAACGTAATCGCCCATCATCGCCTTGTTCCACCTGCCCTAATATCTGGTTTCCATCAGTAGAGTGTCCTGGTGGCACCGTTTGCCATGCTTCCCACTGACTGCACCCAAGTTGCCTTTGAAGAAATCAAGGTGGGAATGCAGATAGTGCAATTTGACTGACATTCTGCATCCATGCTGGTTGAATGTGCCGATCAGGTCATTGACGAGCTGTACATATCTGATCTCTGGTTTCCAAGAAAACCTTCCTTAACCCCTTTGAAAGCATTCCAAGTGCACTCTATATCATTGGTTATTTTACCCTGGAGTTCACGACTTGCAAGCATTCTTCGAACTTGAGGCCCGGTGAATATGCCAGCCGTCACCTTTGCCACGCTCAGTTTGGGACACATTGATCGGATATGCAGAAACGCATCGCCATCCTTGTCAATGGCTTTCACGAATTGTTTCACAAGACAAAGTTTTATGTGTAGCGGCGGTAACAATACCTTCTCTTTGGAGATCAGTGGAGCTCTCAGAAAGTTGCACGAGCCTGGTGTGAGACTCTCTCTGAGAGGCCAGTCGTTCTTCACGAAATGTTCTTCATAGCTCCCGCTGTCCCACAAGCTTAAAAAACATGAGTACTTCGTATAACTGCCTTGCATTCCAAGTAGGAAAGAAATCATTCTGAAATCCCCACAAACCTCCCATTTGTAATCTGAGTACTTGATCTTTGTCAGACAAATCTTCACATTCTCATAGCCTTCTTTCATTTCCACAGAATGTGCTACTGGAATTGATGGAAGTTCTTTGCTGTTATGCAGAAGTACAGCTTTTAGGCTCTTAATGGAACTGTCTATGAATAGTCGCCATTCTGAGGCCTTGTAATCCACTCCCATGGCTTGGAACAACACAATGAGGTTTCTTCAAAAAATTTGAAGAAGGATGCAAACTTGCTGTGGCGATTCCTATAACTCAACTTGCAAATGGGATCCAATAAGTTCCATTCACTTATAGATGACATCAGCAGCTCAGCACTGGACTAGGTGAGTCCTAAATCTCAGACAAAATCATCCAGTTTTTGCTGTTTGGGAAAGTTTGGAGTGTTCTGGAACATTCTTCAACATACGATTCATCACCACTTTCCACTCCATCATCGACGGTGTCCTCATGGTCAGAGACAATTTCCGTGTCCGCAAGAAGGACAGGAATCGCCATCTCATTGTTGTGAGGCACCGAAGAGGTCGAAGAAGGCCAATTTGGATATACAGTGTTCTTGCTGCCCGTAATGCTCTTCACACCACTTGTATCAAGCATGCAAAATAACGATCGTCGTGGTGACTCGAAGGCTCTCGCCGCACTCTCGGAACTGTGAAAACCATCTTCTCTCTCGCTCCTGTTAGCTAAGCTTCATGCGCAGGGTGACAGCTACCACAAGTGTAGTGCGCAGCCTAATCCTTATTTTGATCGCCCATTGCCACACCAAAATATGCTTTGTATCCACGAGCAAATTTGGTATCAACGTGGAAGTTGTGTTTGATCATCTTCGGTCCAATATATTCTCCATATACATAACAAAATGTATCGGCTGACAGCATGCAAGAACATCTACTGGTCATTCTCATCAATAGTAACATCTTTAGGAACAGCTCAAAAACATGTAGACCAGCCAAACTATCAACGTGAAAGTAGTTCATCGAATGAACTGACTCGATCTGCATTGTATGATGCAATAATGGTCATATCAGCGACATCTGCATGGTCACAGATGGTGTGTGTGTGTGTGTGTGTGTGTGTGTGTGTGTGTGTGTGTGTGTGTGTGTGTGTGTGTGTGTGTGGTAAGCAATGAGTCAGCTAATACATTGACGCGTGCTAACAAGACTGGAAATAAACAATTGCCAATTTTTGACCTAGTGATAGACAAACAAAACATACACCATTGGAATCAGCATGGAAACTGCGTCTAACAAGACCAAAAAATATATATATATATAGTGAAAAACAAATTCTTTGTTACAGTGTTATTATTATTTCGGTTTCAGTGTCTCCTGATGATTCCAGGAGAACCAGAGACTGCACAAGAAATCTGAAGAGCCCAGGTTATATGTCCTGCCATGAACCATGCTGATAGAAAAAAAATCCAAATCTCACCAATGGGATCAAGGTCACTAAAAAACAGTAATGGAGGCTAGTGACTGTCCATAGGACAGTTACATATTTCTAGTTATTATTATTCTCGCCTCAGAGTCTCGCAACGATTCCATAAGAACTGAAGCCTGCACAAGAAATCTGAAAGGTTCAGGTTATGTGTCCTGGAATGGGCCATTGATGACCTCCCTAATGGAGCCAAGGTCATTATAAGAAGCAGTAGCAGACACATGCATGCATCAACATCTTTTGTCTCTCTTGTTTATGTTATACAAGAAGTTACCTTAGGGTCTCCAGATCTTGTTTACATTACACATACCTTACCCCATGGAAAAGCATCGTTATTGTAGCTGCACAGTAAGAATTCGTAACTAATTAATATTATTCCGGCTTGAGTCTCATGACAATTCCAGGAGAACCGGAGACTACACAAGGAGTCTGAAGGGCCCAGGTTGTGTGTCCTGGCTTGGACCGTTGCTGATAAAAAAAAAATCCAAATCTCCCCAGTTAGATCAAGGTTAATATGAAACAGTAGATGGAGATTGGTGACTGACTGTAGGACAGTTGCAGAGTTCTAGTTATTATTATTATTATCATCATTATCATTATTATTATTATTATTATTATTATTATTATTATTATTATCATTATTGATGTTGTTATTATTCTTATGATTATTGTGGTTAGTACTTATCATCATTATTGTTTCCTGTTGTTACTACTATTTCCGGTTTTATAATTATTTATTATTTATTCGTATTTTTCCTGAAAATACGTTCAGTGTGTCTTATTTTCAAATTGCACCCATTAACCTTCTAACAGTAATGATTGATTTTCTTATTCTGTTTATACTAGATAGGAAAAATAAAGAAAAAATATGTAATAGTAATATTATTATTATTATTATTATTATTATTGTTGTTGTTGTTGTTCTTGTTATTATTATTCTTTTTCTTCTTATTATTATTATTATTATTATTATCAATGATAATAATAATAATAATAATAATAATAATAATAATAACAATAGTAATACAATAATAATAAATAATAATAATAATAATAATAATAATAATAATAATATTATTATTATTATTATTATTATTATTATTATTATTGCCTCCGCCAACGAAGTTGGAGGAAGTAATATATATTCTCCTTGAGTATGTTTGTCTATTTATTTGTCCACACAGTATCTCCAAAAGTTCTCAATTAATTTCAATGAAATTATGTCAAACGGTGCGCCATGAAGAAAGAAAGAATTGATTAAATTTGGGGGCGGATTCGAATCCGGATCATATGTATACCGTTTCCAAAAGTTCTCGACAAAATTCAATGAAATTTTGTGGAAGGATGGGCCATGGGCGCGAATCCTATGTAGTCCTCACAAAATCTCAGAAAGTTCCCAATGAATAAAAAAAAAAAAAATGTGGAAGAGTGGGCCTTTGGACAAAGAACAAATGATTAAATTTTCGGGCGGATCTGGATCCTAGGTAGGTTACTCCACACAATATCTCCGCGGCTCCGGATCCGGATCCATTCTTATATCAAAGGCATTGGCTGATGTACGCGCTCTCTGAGTTCTTTTTAGTTATTGTTAGTCTCCACCTAATACATAGGGGGAGACTATTATTTTTGCTGGAATTATTATTATTTTGGTCTCACAGTCTCGCAACGATTCCAAGAGAACCTGAGACTGCAGAAGGAATCTGAAGGGCCCAGGTTATGTGACCTGGCACGGGCCATCGCTAAATGAAAAAAAAAAAAAAAAAAATCTTTAAGCACAGTGGAAGGGCATGTCAGAAAGTCAAATCAGTAATATGAAACAACGAGATAAGTTGGTCATGTCCACTGGAGGTTTCAGTGTGACCTGCATAAGGAATATGAAGAGTGAACTTGGACCAATTTCCACTAAATTATTACAGAATGTACCCTACCATGACCTATGAACACCACTGAGTGTCCTGTTCATGTCTTAGTGACCGTTAGTCAAGGACTTCCATCCGGAACAGTAGGTGGAGGTTAGTGACTGTCCACAGGACAGTTACAGAGTTCTAGGTATCATTATTACTACCTTCGGCAACGACGTTCAAGAAGGTTATGTATTCACCTATGATAGTCTGTTTGTTTATCTACACGATATCTCCAAAAGTTCTCAATGAATTTCAATGAAATTTTCTGGAAAGGTGGGCCATGGACCAAGAAAGAATTAATGAAATTTTCGGGCGGATCCAGATCCAGATCCGAAGTATCCCACACATCTCCTAAAGTCCTCAATGAACTTCAATTAAAAGCTGTTCGCTGTTCGCTGTTCGCAAAGCTGTTCGCAAAGCTGTTCGCTGTTCGCTGTTCGCAAAGCTGTTCGCAAAGCTGTTTGCTGTTCGCTGTTCGCTGTTAGCAAAGCTGTTCATTGTGAAAGAATGGGCAACCCGTCAAGGAACAATTGATTAGATTTGGGGGCGGATCCGGATCCTATATATTCCACACACTATTCCCACGGATCCGGATCCGGATCCTTTTTAATGGCAATGACATTGGCGGAGGTATGCGCTCTTTGAGTGCTTTTCAGTTGCTATTGTTGTTATTATTATTATTATTATTATTATTAGTAGTAGTAGTAGTAGTAGTAGTAGTAGTAGTAAAAGCAGTAGTAGTATTGTTATTATTATTATAGTTGTTGTGCTGGGTGGGACTACCAGACATATATCCGATCAATCCCTTGTCTTGTCCATGATTTGTGTTTGCAGGAATAACTAGAGACAGGGATAATTTCTCCTCTTTTCTTGCTTTGTCCTTCCATCCAGAACAGACAACGGCTATGACAGTATTCCCTGTGGTAACCAGGAATTGTTTTTGAGGAAAGAAAGCAACACAAGGAAGGTTTCTAGTGTCGTTGACCATCCTGGAAAAAGTACTTTGGGATACGATAGGAAATCCAGTGCATATGCCTTGGATAATCCCACCCTGAATTGGTCACGTAATTTCAACATTAATTCTTCAGTGTTAGGTAAATGTCCACCATCCCTATCACTTTCATTAATACCTCTTATTTTTCTCCATGCTTTTTCATCATTATTAACATCACTATCATGACCATTACTTACATCACCACAGCTACTTCTATTCACTGTTACTCTCCATACTTATTATCATCACCACTATCACAGTCATAACTAATATCACCATCGTTAATACCATCTTCACTATCATCACTACTATGCACTTCACTACCTTTACCTGTCTCCATTACCAGTCATCATGCTTCTCACCTGCAGCATTACCACAGTCATAACTAATATCATCATCACTGTCACATTCATTCTTACCATTTATCAGGGCCAGAACACATTCATACTTTACAACTTACTGGAATGACAATGCATATTCCTCCTTCACCCTTGACTTTTCTTAAGTTCATTCATTTTAAGTAAGCATGGATTGTATTTTTGTAGAATAAACCAGAATAAACCAATGCCATGGCTTACAGTTCTTTCCATAACACTTCTTCGTGACTCGCACCATATTCTAGTGTTAATCTCTTTTTGTAGCTCAGGGTTGAAGATGGAAAGGTGGTATTTTCACGTCCAATTAAAAGTCAACAGAGTTTAGTGCCTGAGTACAAGTCATCTATGAGCTAGATAATTTCTTTGGGAACATCAGCAGGTCAAAATAATATCTTTCGTGCCTCACAGTTTGCTGAATCAAACGCCTTTTTGAGACCAACACAGGCTGCTATTAGACCCTAGCAAAACTCACACAAGCATTCCACAAGAACATGAAGTGCTAATTAGGGTCGCGTGTGGACTACATGAACGTGAATCACTATTGCAACTGGTCCTAGAGTCGAATCAAAAGCACCTACGAATCTTCTCTGGTATACTAAACTATGGAACAACATGGTAGTAACTGCAGTCATGTTGGTCACCTTTCCTTTTCCATCCGTCTAGCAGTACATTCACCCATTTTTCTGTCCACCTCTCTAATGCACGAGTTCACTGACACTCAGTCATTTATGTATGCAAAAGTCAACTCTGGATCTGTCTTCCTCAGTCAGTACATTCTTCTACCAATGACTCAGTATTTTCAACTCAACGTGTCCTGACATCTCGAAATGAATGGATCTTTGATTTGGTTTTCCTTTGTTTTATTTTTCTTGGAAAGAGCAACAATACTGGGTTTTAGCCTTTGCGTTTTCTCTTTTACATAAAAAAGACGGAGATGACCAAACCCCAAGACCAGTTGGGTGGAATGATACCGGACAGTCAAGCAGTTTCTACCATTTCAGGTAACCCCTGGATCATGGCTTTGTTTCCACCTTTATCAGGTTCCACAGGGATGTTACAAACACAAGCCTCCTTATACCACTTTTAACTTACTGTAGTCCTAATTTTGAGTACGGAACGTGTTGTCGATTAGTGGGTTAGGAATTTCTTGCTGATATAGAAAGTAAGGAGTCAGTTATGCACACCTGAGAAGGGGATTTTGCACTAGAGGTAACGTAATCTTTTCCTGATATACTGAAATGTTCCGTGAGGAAAAAAAAAAAATCTAGTGATCTTGACAGTAGGACTGAGGTATGTTACTGAAGATTAAGGAACATATATGCGGTAGTCAGTGGAGAAAAACTTATAAACCAAGAGCAAAATGATGCAACGGAACTTCAGCTCATAGTACAAATATGCCCTCGCGAGGCCTTTCTCTCCGGCACTGGCTCAAGATGCATCCTGATTTAACGTCAGGCATTAGATCCCAGTTTTAAACCAACATAAGTGAGTAGTGCTACGTTTATGTGACTCTACACTGAGTAACAAGACAAATGGGTTCCTGTAATACAGACCGGTACAGCCAGCCTTCCAGTACGTTCGGGAGCAACAATATATCCAACTAATGGACCCCTGGTGGCCTGGTGGGTTAAGACACTCCAACCAAACGAAGCCTATTACAGTTAAAACCCCTGGGATGGTTCAGGCTATTGATCATATTATGCCACTCAAAGACGAGCGACCGACGACTCATTCCAGAAATATCTGTACTGAATAACCTAGCCTCGGGCCCCTGTGATACTGACAGGGCTGTGAGAGATGAGGTAACAGAACTGAGAGACTTCCTAAAACTTAGATCTGAAACCCTTTGTATTAGTAAAACCATTAACAAAGGTACGTGTGTGTACATACATAAATACACACACACACACACACACACACACACACACACACACACACACACACACACACACACACACATTTATAGGTGGTCTTTTTGTCTCTGTCTCTGTCTGTCTCTCTGTCTGTCCATCTCTGTCTGTGTCTGTCTGTCTCTCTGTTCGTCTCTGTCTGTGTCTATCTGTCTGTCTGTCTGTGTCTGACTGTCTGTCTGTCTGTCACACACACACACACACACACACACACACACACCTTGGGATGAGCCTTCGCAGCCCGACAGCGGAAAATATTCAGACAAAGATAAAGTTTTCCGAGAAATATTGTCACCAAAATATTTTTAGAGTCAAGAGGAAAAGTTGGGGAAAATGGAGGAAAGTGAGGGACGCTGGTAATCCTGAATATTTGGCGAGAGAGAGAGAGAGAGAGAGAGAGAGAGAAGTTGACTGACAGACAGATACATAGACAGACAGACTGATAGATGTCATAATTAGCATCGTCTTACACTGGATCAGTAACATGCAAAAATTAAGCTGAAATTTGCAGAGTAAGTCACATAGGAAGTGGTGTTAATGGAGAGAGAGAGAGAGAGAGAGAGAGAGAGAGAGAGAGAGAGAGAGAGAGAGAGAGAGATTTAGGAATAACGTATTGTAAGCAACAAGGAAGACTTCGCAACACCTCTTCCTTTGTGACTTATTCTGCAGATTAGAACTTACTATTTTTTTTTTATGTTATTGATCCCGTGTAAGATGATAATAATTAACAGACCGATCTGTCTATCAGTCAGTCTATCTGTCTATCAGTCAGTCAGCTCGTCTGTCTGTCTACAGTATCTATTTGTCTATCTATCTACCTATGTGTTTATCCATATAGCAGAAGAGAATGATGAGATGGATTGTGTGTTTTAAAATGCTTTCGTTAATTTGTAATGCCTTTGTCTTTTTATCCTACACACTAGTAATTCCTAGTAACTACCAATGCAAACTTCTCTTCCTCTTCCTTCTCCTTCTCCCCCTCCCCCTCCTCCTCCTCCTCTTTCTCTTCCTCTTCCTTCTCAGTCCTATCACATGTCATATATTTTTCTTGCTCACAACAGATCATTACGAGTATTTGTAACCCTGAATAGACCCCTAGCACTGAAGAGGTAATAGTGACCCCGGTGGACTGCAAGCCTATGTTGCCCTTCCCCCTCAGTCCACCATCTTCCTTACGGGGAATAAGGAAGTGGCTGAGGAACGTGTGTATAACCCGGCCTTTGAGTCAGCCAGGTGTATCAGTGCCACCACGTGAAGGCAACCCACTTCATCACGAATAAATAGGACATTTTAAACTGTAAAGCCTTCATCCACTCAGCCATCAGCCAGTCCTTTTTGCCCCATCAAGAGTGTAAGGGCTGGGGGCTATGTCAGTCAGTCCCGACATTTAAGACAACAATGACCAGCCTCATTCTTCCCTGAGCGGCATTAAGTGCACAGTCCCTCGGATGTAACCGTTACAAGTTCAGTCTGGTTGGAGCGCCTTAAATGTCATTTACTAAATGGGTATCACCCAGCTTAGTAATGGTTCCTGATTTACTGGAGACTGTTTGGCTTGTTATTCAGCGCTCGGTAACTTGAAGGCAGCTTTACGTCGAATGGGGGAATGATGGGCACCCCCAACCCTCTCCTAGATATAATAGAAACTGAAATATGTTAATGTACTCATACAGAAAGGTAACTTTATCCCTCCAGTCCGGTGGCGCCTTTCATTAATTTATTCTTGGTACATCCACACGATTTGATTCAGCGCTGGAAGACATCTTGTAGTGAAGGACTACGGGAATGGTAAATCTTACCCTTACAGTTTGAGTAATGCCTGGTTCTTGTTGCTGTTGTTGCTAAACCTCGGCCAATCTGGTCAAGCAGACCCGTCGACCTCAGGTAAGAAACTGCTTCTGTGAGGTCGTCCTACAGGTACTATGGGTCACAAAAGTATCGGTGTACAATATGCGTAAAACATTTGGGACCACAGAACGAAGGTCTCAGAAATATTAGGGTCCGACCTACCACACGCTGGTTGCCCCGATGTCGGGAGGTGTCATATATCGCCAACTAGCAATATCCTCTTGCAAACATAGAGCAAATGTTATGTTTATATCAACGTTGTTCATACACAATGAGGCGTTGGTAATCATCAGCAGTTGTTCGAAAGTTTTCGGTAGGCATCGGACCCGCTGTGCACCGATACTTCTGTGACCCACAGTACAGTCCTGTACATACACGCAGCAGGGAACCAGCATCCCATGTGGTAGACAGTACCTCACCAGTGTCGAACCAGGGTCATTTTCACGGCGAGATGCTGGGAAATAAAAAGGAGGTTTGGCTCCCGAGTGAACGCCGCAGCTGTTTAGCTCCATGCATGGTACGCAGCAGCACCACGAATTGGCTTCTCGTCAGCGCCTGGTGAGCTCATTGAAATCGTCTGAATGTACAGAAAATAGACCAAGGAAAATCGCTAGGAACTGAAGGGGTTAATCCTACTCGTCCCCCAAAGTGTAGCTTGGCATTAGAAAAAAAAAATAATTATTGGGAAAAGGAAGAGGTGCGTAGATGCATTAATAACCTTGGAGAATGAGGGCAAAGATTCTCTCTCTCTCTCTCTCTCTCTCTCTCACACACACACACACACATTTTCACGCCTCACTCCCGCACCCCATCTCCCCGCAGGGTATTCTCCAAGCACAGATTAGGAGTTCAATTCCAGAAAGTGCGGCTCATATACCACGTCAGTGCCAACTGTGGGTGGAGAGGGGGAGAGGAGGAGAGGGGAAGGGGGAGGGGAGGGGAGGGGGAGAGAGAGGGGAGGGGGAGGGGAGGGAAGGATTAGGGGGAAAGATGGGAAAAGGGAGGGGAGGGGAAGGTGTGAGAGATGGGGGAGGGTAGGAAAGGGGAGCGTAAGAGAGGGGAGGGGGAGGGGAAGAGAGGGGGAAGGGAGGGGAGGGGGAGAGAGAGAGGAAGGGGAGTGCAGGGAAGGTGGTGGGTTGAGAAAGAGAGGAAAGGAAGGGGGACGAGAGGGAGGGGTGGGGGGAAGGATGTGAGGGGGGAGAGGGGAGGGAGGGGAAGGGGAGGAGAGGTGGGGGAGGGGGAGGGATAGGAGGAGGGGGGCGATAGAATAGAACACAATACAGCAGAATGAAACAGAACAGAGTAGACTAAAATACAATAAAAATGTATTAAAAAGCAATAAAGGAAAAAAAAAACAATAAAATAAAACATACTAAAATAAAAAAAATATGTAATAGAAAAATAGACTAAAGGAGAATAGAAAAAAAAATAGAATAGTAAAACGGAGTAAAAGAGAACAGAATAGGGTAAGTAAAGGAGCTGGGAAAATAGAATAGTATAAAGTAGACTAAAACAGAACACCCTGACCTGTGACTAGGCCATAATAGATCGAGTAAGGTTAGGTCAGGTGAAGTTGGGTTGTGGGAAAATAGAGGAAAATAGAATAGCATACGATAGAATAGAATATAACAGTATTGGACAGAATAGGATAGAATAGGATAGGATAGGATGGAATAGAATTGGACAGAATAGAAGACAACAGGATAGGAGAGAATAGAAGAGAAGAGAATAGGATAGAACTGAATAGAACTGGATAGAAAAGAGAGGATAGGATAGGATAGGATAGAATTAAACAGAATGGGATAGAATAGGATAAAATAGAAAAGGATAGAAGAGAATGGGACAGACTAGAACTAAATGGAATAGAATAATATAGAATATGACAGAATAGGAGAGAATAGAATAACATAGGATAAGAGAGAATAGAATGGAATAGAATAGGACAGAACAGGATAGAACAGAACAGAATAGGAAAGAATGGAATAGAATAGGATAGAATAGAAGAGGATAGGATAGAGCAGGATAGAATAGAATGGAATGGAAGAGAATAAGATGGAATAGGATAGAATAGAGTAGGATAGTATATAATATGATAGAACAGAACAGAATATGACAGGAGGTGTATGGAGGGAAGGGAAGAGAAGGGAGGTGTATAGAAGGAGGGAAAGGGAAGGGAAGGAAGGTATATGGAGGGAAGGGAAGAGAAGGGGAGGTGTTTGGAGGGGGGGGGAGTGAAGGGAGATTTATGGAGAAAAAGGAAGGGAAAGAAAGGGAAGGGAAGGGAAAGGAAGGGAAGTGCATTGAGGGAGGGAAAGGAAGTGTATGGAGAGAAGGGAAAGGAAGGGAATGGAAGGGAAGTGTATGGAGAGAAGGGAAGGGAAGGGAAAGGAAGGAAAGTGTATGGAGGGAAGGGAAGGGAAGTGAAGGGAAGGGAGAGATGGTCGTGACATTAAAATAAAATAGAACATGTGGTGTCAGGCACAAGAAACCTCTTCCAACAGCAGTTATTTTATTGCTTTAAATACTGACTCGTTTCTGCCATTTTATGTCAGTGCACAATTAAACCATTTGGTCCCAGCGTCCTCAATATAGGACGGAACTACTCCTTTTCAAAAGTTAATAAAGGATGGAACCCCAGGGTTGGGGCCTATGAGTTCTGAGACTATGAACTGATAGGCGGAGGGTAGTACGCTTAGTACACTTCCAGCAAAGTCTATCACACAGGAACCCTGGGAGTTAATGGGTTGAAGTCTAAGGTACTCGTAATGACGCAAATGTTTTCGAGTTATTCCCTCTAAAAATTCATGATCGTGCGTTTGACCTTTCAAGGTCACTCAAGGTCAAAGCTCATGCTGCCAAATGAAAGCCCGTATGAGACTTCATATGTCTTAGTAATAGTATATATGCCTATCTTCAATGAGTTTCGAGTTGTAAGCCCCTGAATATCCGTGACCTTGGGTTTGACCCTTCAAGGTCAAAGGTCATGGTACCAATTAAAAACCAACATGGGATTCCTCTATATCGATAACAGTAAATATCTCTCTCTCTTCAACCAGTTTCGAGTTTTAGCCCCCTGAATAACCGTGACCTTGAGTTTGACCTTTCTAGGTCATTTGAGGACAAAGTCCTCGGTGCCAAATAAAAGATGACATTACCAGTTCCTGTATGTTCCTAATAGTAAATACATCTTCAACCGGTTTCAAGTAATAGCCTTCTGAAAGTCCGTGACCTTGATTTTAACCTTTCAGATTCACTTGATTACCTCCAAATTTTAATCACTTTCTTTTGGGACCATTGCTTACATATTCTGAAAATTTCATGTAATTGCAATTAGCCGTCCTTTCGTAATGTTGCTAACAAACAAACATATACTCAAACTCTACCAAAAACAATACCTCGTCGGACTCCGTCCGGGCGAGGTAATGATAAAAAACACAAAAAGACAAAATGGAAAAATGGAGTGGAGAGATATATAAGACAGTGGTGTGTAAGCTGGAGGAAGGATGGACGAATGGCAGAGGATAGGGAGGCCTGGAGGAGATTTTTCAGTGACCACTCCTTACGGGATTAAGGCGTGTGGCAATAGATAGAGATTTGGTGAAATATATGGATAGATCGATGGATAGATAGATGGATAGATAATTCGATCGACAAATAATTAGATGGATAGATAGTTAGATGGATACATAGACAGATGAATAAACAGATAAATAAACAAAAATGGATAAAACAGAAGAGAATACAGCATCACTTTTGCTCAGGCTATAACAGCAGCATGGAGCACTTAAGCCTTACATGATTTTAAAAAATGTGAAAAGGATATAAGGGAGAAGGTGTTTGAGGAGAAGGGAGATGAAAGGAGAAGTGAAAGGGGAAGGGAAGGGTGGAAGGAAAGGCAAGGTGGTGGAAGGGGGGGAGGTGTGGGAAGGTGAAGTGGGGAGAGACGAAGTGGGGAGGAGGGAGAAGGAGAGGAGTGAAGGAAGGAAGGTGGTTTGTGGAGGTGAAGGGGGAAGCGAGGTGGAAGGCAAAAAGTGGTGATTGGAAGGGAATATGAAGATGGGAGGTGATGGGCAGGGGATGTGAGGAGAGGAGGGCTGGGGAGGAAGGAGAAGTGGGAGGTGAGGAGGATAGAAGGTGGAAGAAAGGAGGTGGAGGGCGAGAAGGCTGGGAGGAGGGGAGAGTGAAGCAATATTCCCGGCCTTCATGATGGAACACAGCATTGCACGGATGGCGCTGATGATGGTGCCTTTCCTCCGGTTTAAGCTGCAGAGGGAAGGTCGCTATCTTTACATCACTTTTATATTAACGAAAGATTTTCCTAGCTGGAGAGGTTAGCTATAGACTTTTTCACTGCTGGATGTTAAAGACGAACGCCTTCCCATAGCGGCACTGATTAATCCAGGCGGCTCCACTGTCCAGTTATATAATTGTCCTGCATCTCCCTCCCTATGTTCTGAAAGGAGGATGGTGAACTGCAGGAGAAAAGACACATCAATCAGTTGTCTAAACTTTCATCCCTTTTCAGTTTATATTGCATAGCTTTGTTGCAGAATCAGATAATGCTACGGCTCTGCATTCATCCCATAGCAATTTTCATAACTAGCGTCATATCCTAGTGCTAATTCATTGTTACTTCATTATTCAAGACGGAGCGATGTCGGTTTTAGGCCAAGTTAAAACAAAAAGAGCAGAGTAATGCATGATCCTCTAGCTAACCGGCTGAGAACAGCTAACTTCCTTATGACCATTGTCGCATGAAGTTAACCGGAGTTAAATACTGCTGACCAGAACGTACAGAGTTAACAGGTACCTTTTCTGGACCGTGCGTCACTTTGCTTGAAACCAACAATTTATACGTCGATGCAGGAACCTCCACGGATATTCCCTGACACATTCCGTGTAATGGAAAGCGAATGGGAACACTTAGAAGTCAAAACACTCTTTTAAAAATTTCAATGGACATGAATCTGAAACTGGTCGATCCGTGACCCAATTGCAACCATCCTGCCAAGATTTTCGCGGTTCTTTTCCCACTTTCGGTTACACACACACACACACACACACACGCACACACACACACAGAATTATGGTCTATTAAACAGTGATGGTATAAACACTCTCAGGCTCTTAAGATTCCCTCTCAAATAAATGAAATAATCCTCCATTAGCTAAGAGGGGAAACAATAGAGCTGTTCCACTTATGAGAAGTTAAATGGTACCAGTATTTACACCCTGTCCTAGCTTATCTTTGTTTCTGCAGGGTGAACTAGGGACGTGGGGATATTATGCACTCTCCTTCCCTTATACATCCTGGACAATACAGCCATAGCCTACGATAATTTATCTCTCGTAGCTATGAACTGGTTTTTGTATGAAGAACAGGAGACATGGGAAGAGTTGACCCTCTCTTTTCCCTGTTGCTCCTGCAAAAACAAGTCCAAACCAGAGGGACACTCAGTGGTGCGCATCTCTGCGACAAGGGCAACATAATTTCCAAAACACTCTTCATAATGGGTTAGGTTTTCATATCAATGATTAAGGTTTCGCAAAAATTGTTCTCCGGATCCCGAATCTGTAATACGATCCGGATCGGTCCCAAAAGTTAATCGTTAGTTCCCTGGGACATGGGCTATCTACTCACCAAATTTGGATCAAATGTCTCTTTTAGTTTTTGTATAATCCTGCCAACAACCAAATAATGAATAAACAAACAGAGGTGAAAATATGCTCTCCTTGTCGGATAGAATTACGACAGAGAATCGATAGTAACTACGTTCAAGTATTCCACCCCTGGTTCCTAAGCTCACACTCTCACCTCAGTGTAATCAGTCGGACTACCTGGAATATAAGAGAAGTAGGGGGTTGTGTGGGGTTGATTGCTCACATAATACTCAGGGGTTGACGTCTGGTCAAACTCGCCTGAAATATCTGACAGCCTAGCCCAGGGCCCCTACGTTCTATGCTCGTGATGGTACCATAGAAAACAGGATGACAGAACAGCAATAGGAGCTTATCTATTATTATTATTATTATTATTATTATTATTGTTGTTGTTGTTATTATTAGTAGTACTATTATTATTATTATTATTATTATTATTATTATTATTATTATTATTATTGTTATTATTATTATTATTATTATTATTATTTATTATTATCATTATTATTATCATTATTATTATTATTATTATTATCATCATCATCATCATCGTCATCCGGACCTCAGTTCCCACCCTACGGTAGGGTGAGGAGTAGCAATGTCCAGACAGCACAGATTTGCCTAATCCAATGGGCCACGGCTCCATTCGCTCACCATTCAAGCCCCCGGAATCCTGGCTCTATCTGATACGCCAAAAACATTCACCATGTTCTGTAGCTTCACATAAACGTATCCGATGGAGTCAGTCCGGACGCTGTCACGTTAAAATGGGGTGTCAAAACCCTGATCATGCACTTCTCCTCACAACATTCATCCAGCCAACTCGATCTCTTGTCTGTCCCCTAACCTTATCGACTTCCAAACCTCTCTTTCTCACCATATCCCTCCACCATCTCCTTGGTCTACCTCGTCTCCTCCCTCCTTCAAATTAGCTCAGACATATCCTTTTCACCATTCAATTGTTATCCATTCTCTCCACATGACCATACCATCTCAGTAAACTCTCTTCGATTCTGGTGTCCACCGACTTCCTCGCTCCACATCTTTCATGAATTATTTCGTATCCTATATTTCGTATCCTATCCACTCTGTACTCCACATACATGCCTCAGCAGTCCCATCTCCACTGCTCTCACTCTTGACTTTTCTTTTGCATGCCACACCATAGTCTCACATCCTTCATGTAAGCCTCATGCAGCTGCACCACTCAAGCCTCTGTTTCTTATCAAGGTCTTTATTGCACCAGCTACTTTTCTTCCTTGTGTCACTCTTCTTTCAACTTCTGCATATTTTCCTCTTTTTTTCTGTCACTGTAACCAGGTATTTGAACTCTCTCACCAATACCAGTCTCTCTCCTTTCACTGTAACATCACACTGGGAGTCACCTTCATTCTCAATAACCATCACTTATTTTTGCATTTTTCTCAAGGCACGACGCTCACCGACATCAGCTAAACTCTGCACTGGTCTATCAAGTTCTTGTCCGGTATTTGCAAGTTGTACTGTATCATCAGCATACAACAAATTTGAGATTTCCATCCATCACCATTCACTACCAACGCCATCCTCCTCTCCATTACTCGTGTTTACTTCTCTCATCACTCCACCCATACATATATTGAACAACCATGGGGACATCACACAATCTTGTCGCACGCCCCCACCGGTCGTGAACCATTCACTTAGATGTCCATTAACCCTTTCACATGCTTCACTATCATCGTAAAAATTCTTGACGGCACCTAGCAGCTTCCCACCTACACCGCACATGCTCAAAACCTTCTGCAATCCTTCTCTGTCTGCTTTTGTCATATGCTTTTTCCAGATCCAAGAATACCATAAACACCTTATAGTCCTTCTCACAAGCCTTCTCCACTATCTGTCTTACTGCAAATATTTGATCTACACATCCTCTGCCACTCCTAAAGCCATTATTATTATTATTATTATTATTGTTATTATTATTATTATTATTATTATTCCTGTAGGAAGACACTCTAGATTGGTACTTCACTCCTGTAATGTAATATATTGTTCTTGTTGTATTTAGATAATTTAATTTGAGCTTGGAAAACATTATACGAACTTAGAGAGTTAGATATAGCCTTCATTAGCAGTTTAGGTCCTAGGATGCTTTTCTTTGCTTAATAAAATCATGCGGTTACAACAAAAACAATATAAATTACTCTAAATTCTGTGGGATACGTTAGAACCGACATTTGTGATGTATCACTACTTCAAAAGGTGGATGTGTAACAAATTTAGGCCGAGTTTCTTATGACATTTAATCTCTCTCTCTCTCTCTCTCTCTCTCTCTCTCTCTCTCTCTCTCTCTCTCTCCCTCTCTCTTAATAGATTCAGGACGAGTTATGTAAGACAAATTAATATTTGTATTCTAGGATATTAAGAACCCCACATTCTGTGGAATTCTTAGTTAAACTGAAGATATTTCATGTGTAATCATTTATTTGTTATTATTATTATTATTATTTTTTTTTTTTTTTTGGGGGGGGAAGATCTAGAAGGCAGGCATTCCAAGACTGTTCGAGACAGAGATTTGAAATTTTCAGGAATGATGTATCTTGGTTGCAGGTTTCTTTTGGCACTTTTTTTTTTTCCCTAGCATTAGCGCGCGCTAGCGCCCTTTTTTTTTTTTTTTTTTTTTTTCGTCTCTTGCGAAGCCAAAACCATTGAATCGAACATAATTTCCCTAGTATGAATGATCCTGACTCTTAAAACTGTGTATTTTCAAAGAGTGTACACCATATCTGGTGTCAAGTGTCGATATTTTGGCATTATCATCAGGAATGTGGAGTTCTTTGAATATTGCTTCAGTAGTTTCTGAATTCTAGGTATTATTATTATTATTATTATTATTATTATTATTATTATTATTATTACTACTACTACTACTACTACTGCTGCTGCTGCTGCTGCTGCTGCTGCTACTACTACTACTACTACTACTACTACTACTATCATTATTATCATATAAGGACAACAAAGTACAGCATGGTATTAAAGTTGTACACTCTCTCTCTCTCTCTCTCTCTCTGGCACTTATTATGCTTTATTTCTTATGTGATATTAGCATTACATATTCCAACACAGAGCAACCACTTCAGAATGATTACGTTTCACATATTCTCTCTCTCTCTCTCTCTCTCTCTCTTGATAAGGCAGTCAAATGACAAGGTCATAGTGAAAGAGCAAATGCGAAGACCACAAGGCTGGGACAAAGGTTTGATTTAATTTAGGTCAAACTTAGTGGAAAGGTCAAGGGTCAGGCAAGAATGAAACAATTGTATTTTAAGAGCTAGAGGTTGAAGGCCAAGGTCACAGTGTGGGCGCGGGTATTGCACCGGGACTTCTTTTGTGTGTGTGTGTGTGTGTGTGTGTGTGTGTGTGTGTGTGTGTGTGTGACGCAACGCTATACTATACATTTTTTTTTATCGACCACTGGCCTGGATACCAAGGTCACTGAACCATTTTTAAACATTTGAATTTTTTGAATTTATTTTCCTTTAATTGAAAAAAAAAAAATTCATTATTTTTTTGCGTATTGAAACCATTGACGAGAAAGTAATATATGAGAAAGCTGATCCAAGAGCCAACCATCTACAGGTCTAAAAAAAACAAATCAATACCTACAGAGGTCACTAGCTAACCCTAATAATTTAGGGTTGTGGGATTCCACTAATGGGGAAAACACTGACCAACAAGACACCATTAACTGCAAATGAACAATACATGTTTGTCTCTGCTTTTTTTTTTTTTTGCCTATCGACCATTGTGGCCGAAGCCCCTAGTCATTAAGGCATATATATATATATATATATATATATATATATATATATATATATATATATATATATATATATATATTGTTACGAAATAGAGAAAGATAATGTACACTTTCAGTGAGAATACGAAGAGTCACTACTGTCCCGTAAAGTTCCAGGTTCAAAACAAAAGAGTTAGGTAAAATTACAAGTTAAAGTTTAATGCTTAAATTAACAACAAAACATTCAGGACTCATAAGGATAATGTAATGGCAAAAACAGGTTAAATATATGGTTAACTGCAATAGCCTCTATTAACACGAAATTAGCAAGAGTAAATTTATCTAAGTCAGCCCTGATAAAATGAGATACCAGATAATACTCAGTGAATGCCAGATAAATAATTACAGATACAAACTATTATCAAAAATGACTGACATAAAGAACCCCACACGAATTACAAAAACTTCACTAGGCCTACAAATTAAACTTATGCTATACAGTACAAGAAAAAATGCAACAACAGTTATACTCAAATTACACACAGCTGCTAGATGGTTGGAGATTTCTTGAGCACTCACAATAATAATATCTGTACAGGGGAGGACAGAGATGTGAACAAAATGAGGAGCAGATCTAAGTGGCAACGATGCAGAGACTGAGCTCATTATATAGGGGCCAGCAGAGCCTGATACAACTTGTAAGAAGGACGCGCAAATGAAGCCACGGGGACAAAGAGATGAAAATCCCGCAAAGTATAACAGAGAGAACGACTTACTCTACTATAACGGTAGAAGGGGGGGACTGAGGCAGAACACGCTCGTGATCAAACATGCAGCAACTGTGCGTTAAAATTACACAAAGGATGATGAAATCATAGGCTATGTAACACCTCCCCACAAAGAAAAAGAAATTTACAAAGGAAATTTCTTATTACTCTAAAACAATCTGTCTAAAGTCTAGATAAGCAATCTGCAATAACATTTTCTTTCCCCTTGACATGTTGTATGTCTAATGAATACTCCTGAAGAAGTAGACTCCATCTTGTCAATCTCTGATTTTTATCTTTAAACTTACTAAGGAATTTCAGTGGGTTATGATCGGTATAAATGACTATGGGGTCAAAACCAGAACAAAAATAAAATGAAAAATGCTGTAAACCCAAAATCAAGGCCAAAAGCTCTTTCTCAATAGTTGAGTGGTTCTTTTGAGGTGTTCAATACCCTGATCATCCTCTTGCAGCAAAACAGCCCCAGCTCCTGTATCACTTGCATCAACAGCCATCTTAAAAGGCTTAGCAAAATTTGGAGTAGCGAGCACTGGCTGACTTAATAGAATAGCTTTAAGTTTGTTGAAAGAGGATTCACAGTTATCGGTCCAGACAAATTCAACTCCCTTTTTCAGTAGGTCTGTAAGTGGTGATACAAGAATAGAAAAGTTAAGAACAAATCTCCTGTAATAACCTACCATTCCCAAAAATCTTTGTAGCTCTTTCCTACTTTTAGGTCTGGGAAGATCACTTATAACCTGAACCTTAGCTCCTGGTGGTGCAACATGTCCATCACCAATTACATACCCAAGGTACTGAACTTTAGCTTGACCAAACTCACACTTTGATAAATTAGCTACAAGATTAGCATGAACTAAACGGTCAAGAAATTTACTGACATGGCATAGGTGATCTTTCCAGTTGTCACTGAAGATTAATACATCATCAATATAAACAACACACCCTGCCAAACCCTCTGTTACAACATTCATGAGCTTCTGAAATGTGGCTGGTGCATTCTTCATACCATACGGCATTACAGAACATGCAAAAGCCTTTCCTAGTGTTACAAAACATGAGATCTCTAGCACGTTCAGTCATAGGTACTTGCCAGTATCCCTTTAACAAATCAAACTTACTTATGTACCTAGCCTTTCCGATCTTGTCTATGCAATCTTCCACACGAGGGAGAGGGTAAGTGTCTGTTTTGGTTATCTGATTAACACGTCTGTAGTCAATGCAAAGCCTCTGTGACCCACCTGGCTTAGGGACTAGAGTGACAGGAGAACTCCACTCGCTCTGACAGGGCTCAATCATCTTGTGGTCCAACAGGTAGCCAAGCTCCTTCTGGATGAGAGGAACTTTCACTGGGTTCACACGGTAAGGAGGCAATTTAATTGGCTTTGCGTCTCCAACATCGACATCATGCATCAACACAGTGGTTCTTCCTGGAGTATCACGGAACACTTGCGGGTACTCCTGCAGTAATGCCGAAAACTCCTGCCTTTCCTTGGGAGGTAGATGAGAAAGCTTAGTCTGGAGATCATTCATGATATCAGGATTCTTCCTCAAACTATCACTCAGGCTCATACTGCATGGGAGAGCTTCACTTGCAGACTCGGGTGGAACAGCTACAGTGCAGACTGGATTATTTTCGTCCCGCCTGTGATATAACTTTAGCATGTTGATGTGACATAGTTGCTTGCTCTTTCTACGATCTGGCGTGGCGATGACATAGTTGACATCACTGAGTTTCTTCTCCACGAAATAAGGGCCACTAAACTTGGCTTGAAGAGGTTGCCCATGAACTGGTAGCAGAATCAAAACCTGATCTCCTGGCTGAAAGTGGCGTAACCTGGACTTCCCATCATACCAAGTCTTCATCTTCTCCTGAGCAGCTCCTAAATTCTCTCTCGCCAGCTGTAAAGCAGTGGACAGCCGTTCTTTGAACTTCATCACATACTCCAGCAGGTTGACGTCATCTTCCTCCGACAGCCAGCATTCCTTGAGTAACTTAAGGGGTCCTCTTACTTCATGGCCAAACAGTAGTTCAAAGGTGAGAAGCCCAGTGATTCATTTGGAGATTCTCTTGCAGCAAACACAACGAATGGAAGACCTTTATCCCAGTCTTTCTGATGTTCCAAACAGTATTTCTTGAGCATCGATTTGAGTGTTTGATGATATCTCTCCAACGCTCCTTGGGTCTGGGGATGGTAAGCTGAAGACGTGATCTGGGTGATGCCCAACTCTTTCAGAGACTGCTTGAAAGCATTTGACATGAAATTACTTCCTCGGTCTGACTGTACCTCCTTGGGCAGACCAAACTTTGTGAAGAACCCTAGCATTTCCTTAACCACGTTCTTTGCTGAGATGTTTCTAAGTGGAATGGCTTCAGGATAACGAGTAGCCATATCAATCATGGTCAACACATAAGAAAATCCTGAAGAAGTCTTAGGAAGAGGGCCCACAATATCCACCAACACACGGGTGAAAGGCGCCTCAAAAGGAGGAATGGGAACTAGAGGTGCAACCTTTTCGGTCTGATTACACTTCCCCACAACTTGACAGGTGTGACAAGACTTACAATACCAGAAACATCCCTGAAGATACCTGGCCAGTAGAAGTGTTTCAAAATGCGTGCCACAGTCTTCCTCACTCCAAGGTGTCCTACAAACTGGTATCATGAGCCACTCGAATGATATCCTGCCTACAAACACGAGGGATGACAACTTGATGTACAGCCTCCCATTCACAGTCGGCTGATGCTGTTGGGGGTCTCCACTTCCTCATAAGTACTCCTGACTTTACATAATAACAAGTAGAAGCACCGTGACTCTTCTTCACTGTAAGCAGAGTTAGCTGAACCTTTCAACTCAGGGTCAGCAACCTGCAACTCAACCAACTCTTGACGAGACAAATTATCAACACTACGGGGTACTGCCTCATCTGGTGAGTGGTCCAAATTAGCAAGAAAAGTGTCAGCTAGGATAACATCATCATCATCATTATCCTCTAAGTCACCAGTAACTTTAGACTTAGCCCTAGTGACAGCACATGCAGGGAACACATCAGGGACATCACAATCCTGGGACGCAGCCACTGGCTCACTAGACAACTGAGGAGCTGGACACACTTGACTTCCACCAATATCATTTCCAAGTAAGAAAGTTACACCTGACATTGGGAGTGTCTCAACCAACCCAACCATAACAGAACCATTAACAAAACCAGACTCTAAATTCACTCTGCACAGAGGAACAGAGAAGTAATTATTCCCTACACCTTGTAAGATTACAGTTTCATCAGAGGAATTAAAATTAGAGCCTAGAACACTGGTCAGCATAAGGGATTGGCAAGCACCTGTATCACGATATATTTTAACTGATTTCCTGTCATTACTGTCCAGAGGACTGACAAAACCTTCAGACAGGAAATTAGCACATGAACTCTTGAGAGTGTCACCCACGTTACTGCTCAAAAGAGGAGCTCCATCATGAGAATTTAAGTTACCCCTCAAAGCAGGTTCAGTTAACTCAGTTAAAGAATTCTGGGAACTCTCAAGAGTGGATACTAGACCAATTGACTGAATATTTAAAGACTCCTTTTTGTTCACATCACGCTGTCTCCTGAAACATCTCTCCGTAGTATGACCAAGCTTACTACAATAAGTACATTTACTTTTCTGAAATCTAGAGGTGAAGCTGGTATTTACTTCCTGAGAAACATCATCCTTATTCTCTTTCCTGTTACCTGTACTCTGAGTAGAGGCAACGTACTTACTCTCAACTTTCCCTTTTTCTCTAGAATATCTCTTGTGAGTGAGAACATACTCATCAGCTAAAACTGCAGCATCAGACAAATTATCTATTCTTTTCTCATCAAGATATAGGCTTACATCTCTACTAATACACCTTTTTAAATCCTCCAGCAAAATCATCTGCTTAAATTTACCAAAATCAGAATCCACATTCTTAGAATTTAACCACTGCTCTAACAGATCTTCTTTGATTTTTGCATACTCAACATGGGATTGCTTATCTTGCTTGTAAGTTGTCCTAAATTTTACTCTATAGGCTTCAGGAACAAGCTCATAGGCCTTAAGAATCAAGCTCTTAACTACATCATAATTATCAGACTGATCCTGAGGCAAAGATGCATAAGTTACTTGAGCTTTACCGGTAAGAACAGTTTGAAGGAGTACTGGCCAATACTCCTTAGGCCAATTAAAACCTGTAGCTACCCTCTCAAACAACTGAAAATACTTTGTTAAATCAGATTCATTAAAAGGAGGGACAAGTTTAACATTTTTAGCCACATCAAAACCATCAGAGCTAGATGATCCAGTTCCACCTTGTTTCATGCGATACTCATGGTCTGCCTGAATCCTAGCAATTTCAACTTGTGCCTCAGCCTCCTTAGCTTTTGCCTGAAATTCAGCTTCCTTCACACGAGACTCCGCCTCCTTAGCCTTAGCCTCCTGCAGGGCTAGCTGTAACTTTGCTAATTCAATCTGCGTTTGCTCATTTGGAGGAGTTACATTAAACAAGCTTTTATTAATCATGCCAACAATTTGATCTTTAGAATGATGAGAGTGAACTGCAATTCCCAATTGTTGAGCAACAAGTTTAAGTTCATTCTTTGTTCTGTTTTCTATATCACACACTGTTTGCACATTTGACAAAAAATCTTTGGCTCCATCAAGTGTAGAAATAGTAGCCATCATGAATATATCACAGTCACAAAATATCAAACAATATCCTTATGATAATATCCTGAATATCCTGATGAGAGGTCGCCAAATTTATGTTACGAAACAGAGAAAGATAATGTACACTTTCAGTGAGAATACGAAGAGTCACTACTGTCCCGTAAAGTTCCAGGTTCAAAACAAAAGAGTTAGGTAAAATTACAAGTTAAAGTTTAATGCTTAAATTAACAACAAAACATTCAGGACTCATAAGGATAATGTAATGGCAAAAACAGGTTAAATATATGGTTAACTGCAATAGCCTCTATTAACACGAAATTAGCAAGAGTAAATTTATCTAAGTCAGCCCTGATAAAATGAGATACCAGATAATACTCAGTGAATGCCAGATAAATAATTACAGATACAAACTATTATCAAAAATGACTGACATAAAGAAACCCACGAATTACAAAAACTTCACTAGGCCTACAAATTAAACTTATGCTATACAGTACAAGAAAAAATGCAACAACAGTTATACTCAAATTACACACAGCTGCTAGATGGTTGGAGATTTCTTGAGCACTCACAATAATAATATCTGTACAGGGGAGGACAGAGATGTGAACAAAATGAGGAGCAGATCTAAGTGGCAACGATGCAGAGACTGAGCTCATTATATAGGGGCCAGCAGAGCCTGATACAACTTGTAAGAAGGACGCGCAAATGAAGCCACGGGGACAAAGAGATGAAAATCCCGCAAAGTATAACAGAGAGAACGACTTACTCTACTATAACGGTAGAAGGGGGGGACTGAGGCAGAACACGCTCGTGATCAAACATGCAGCAACTGTGCGTTAAAATTACACAAAGGATGATGAAATCATAGGCTATGTAACAATATATATATTCATAGACACACATCAATGCATATATACATACACACTTTCATACACACATACACACGTACATATATATATAATAATTTTTATTGTATTTATTTTTTTTAAATTTTATTTCCATTTTTATTTTTTGGTATTTTTTTAACCTTAAATTTTATAATAGGAAAAAGAAAAAAAAATGTCTACAACCTAAAGTCCCTAAAACTAATAACCTAACAGACAAATCGCTAACCTATACTAAATCCTAAAAACACAAATAGCTAAACGTAAGTAATGAGAAAAATAAAAAAAATAATAAAAATACCTCGACCAAGAGAACACCATCGACTGCAGATATGTAATGCCTTTCTACATTACATACCTGCACTCATCACCTGGTGACTGTCAGTCGAGGCACCTGCACTCATCACCTGGTGACTGTCAGTCGAGGCACAACCCAATACAGGGGACATCAATATATGAAAGAGAACCAGTCGAGTCAGGACCATTTCCATATACGTCAGCTGTCGGCCCTAATTATAAGAACTTAAGCAAGATGGTATAATATAGCTGTCGGCCCTAATTAAGACAGCTTAATCAAGATGATATAATGTATTTACATAATATGTACAAAAAGTGAAGAACCTCGCCCAACAGACCACCATCGACTGCAAGTGCCCGATACCTTTCTATATCGCACACTTGCACTCATCAGCTGGTGACTGTCAGGCGAGGAACGGGGTTTAATGTAGGGGACATTACTATTAGAAATAGATCAATGGGAGGAACTATTTCAAATATGTCAACTTTCAACCCTAATTAATAGTACAATATATGCATATTTACAGTCGATAAAAACCATAACCATACAGTAAAAAAGTCACATCACTCTGATCAATCCGGTCTCTCTTAAGAAAGCCATCAATTTATCAGTCATAACATTGTCCCCATCACCTAGGATGGTGGAAGTGGTGAAGGGAACGTCTGCAGCGCTGCAGTAATTTATAAGTGAAGCATGTTCACAAATAAATCGCCAACAGCGCAGGATGATATGACTGATAGATAACACCGCATCACAGATGTCATAGTGCGGTGGGAATCGTCGTTCCATATAAGGCTTCATGTGCGTTAACATGGTGGCATTAAGCCATAAGCGAGCTAACACTTTTTCTTCCAGGTGACTGGGACGGTTGGCAGTGTCCCAGTCTCCCAGGTACGGCTTACATGTTGGAATATTCAGTCTGGTCCACTGACCTTCCCACAGAAGATTTATTGATTTCTTTCCGAGAGAGAGACTCGACCGTAGATCACGAGGAACGTCCCAAGTCTCCTCAGACTCTACAGCCGACTTTGCAGGTAAGTCAGCCTGCTCATTGCCATAAATACGACAATGACCAGGCACCCAGATCAGCGTGAATGACTTGTTGCATGAATGCAACTTATTAACGATGCAGCCCTGGATCTCGTGCGAGTCCGTAGTGCAAGATGCAATTGCCTGAAGGGCTGATTTCGAGTCTGAAAATATGACAAATGAGTCATGCTGAGAATTTAGAGCATAGTTTATGGCTTTGTCAATAGCAAAAAGTTCGGAGGCAAACACAGATGTATGAGTCGGCAACCGATACCTAAGGGCACATTCACTCGACCACACACTAGCATCCACACGTTCACTTGACTTCTAGCTGACGGTGTACAATTGGTGGGACCCCAAGTGACGAATGATGATATTACGAAACAAGTGGTAGACCTCCGCCTCTGGCGCCTTGGTCTTTGGTGCTGGGAGCCATGTTACATCAACAATAAAGCCGGGTGGCTCCCAAGGCGCTATATTTTTAAACACCAACTTGTCACAGTCACTGAGGTCCACACTAAGCTCCTGGGTTAGTAAGTGGAGGCGAATGGCAAGTGACCAACGCACCCCCCACATAAGATGGTGGTGGTGACGTGGGGGGGGTACAGGCCACATTGCTGATATTACTTTTTCTCATTGTCCACACATCGTAGGACAGGACCAGATGGTCCCGGTGAATAGGGAGGGGAGGCATATTCGCCTACACTTCCATTCGAGCTACACGTGTACACTGGACGGCTCCAAGACACATTCGCAAACATTTATTCTGCAACACATCCAATCCTTTCAGCGTGGCATTGGATGCCGAGCCATACACCTGTGCACCATAGTCTAGCTTCAGTCTAATAAGAAACTTATACACCATTAATAAAGATTTTCTGTCAGTTCCACATGTAGTACCCACTAAGTACTTGAGGACATTTACTGGTTTATCACAACGAGCAAGCAAATTATTAACATGAATTTTAAAGTTCAAACGACGATCAAAATGTAGGCCCAAAAACTTTACAGAATTTTGAAAACGTACTGCCTGATTATCCAAAGTTAAGCACAAATTTGGTACGTTATAAGTTGTAAAAACTACAGTGGCACACTTACAGATGGAAAACTTAAATCCCCACTGCAAGGGCAATTTGTGGACAGAATCAAGGGCTGCTTGAATCTGCACAGTCAAAAATTGTGCATTATGGGAAGAGTGCCAAATTGCTCAATCGTCAGCATAGAGTGAGTTTTTAAGATTCCTCGGGATGGGAGCTGATGACAGAATATCTTTTGTCATAATACTAAATAAAGTGTGACTAAGAACACTTCCTTGCAGCACCCCGTTTTCCTGGATTAATATATCCGGTTACATTACGGAGCAATTTGACAGGGAAAGTCCTGTCCCTTGAGAAATTTGAAATAAAAATAGCAAAATATCCTCTTAACCCCTTAACCGCGGGGCGTCACTTTCGTGACGCTTGGGAGCAAGGGATCATACTGCGGGGTGTCACTTTTGTGATTTTGTGTTATTTTGAATTCTCCTGGGCTTTCAAGTGGTGGCTTGTATCATCTATCAGTACTGCCAATGTCCAACAATAGTCAGCACTCCTAATCTCATCTGTACTCCTATCCATTGTTGACAATTTAGCCGTTTCTCCCTGTTCTTGGCTCCCCTCCCTACCTCCCCTCCATTACCCTTTCCTCTCGCCTGTCCAGCAGCGCTGCGCTAAGTAAATCTTCCCCGGAATTTTCCACCGATTTCATCTATTGAAATAAGCCCTATGCCCTATTCTTATACAAAATAATATATACAAAAAAGAAATAAGGTAAGTGATAGTGCCATACACCTGGAATTGGCTAATTATCACCTGACAACACCTCATGTGCACTCATTTGCTAATTTTCCCTGTTTATTTCCCATTGAAATATGCTGTATAATCTATTCTTGTAATAAAATATATATATAAGAAAGGAAGGGAGAAGCCTAAGTGATATTTACGTTCACATGGAACTACCTATTTTATTATGTATTGTCGAGATTTCCTACCAAACATTTTTTAGCATGTACTGCTAATGTCCAACAATAGTCAGCACTCCTTATCTCATCTGTACCCCCATCCATTGTTGACAATTTAGCCATTTTTCCCCGTTCTTGACTCCCCTCTCTACCTCCTCTCCATTACCCTCTCTCCTCTCCCTACCTCACCTCCATTACCCTCTCCTCTCGCCTGACCGGCTGCACTGCGCTAAGTAAATCTTCCCTGGAATTTTCCACTGATTTCATCCTTTGAAATAAGCCATATGCCCTATTCTTATACGAAATAATATATACAAAAGAGAAAAAAGGTAAGTGATAATGCTATACACCTGGAATCGGCTAATTATCACCTGACAACACCTCACATGCACTCGTTCGCTAATTTCCCGCGGTAATTTCCCCTTTGAAATATGCCGTATAATCTGTTCTCGTAATAAAAATATATATAAGAAAGGAAGGGAGAAGCCTAAGTGATATTTACAATCACCTGGAACTACCTAATTTCTTATGTATTGTCTAGATTTCCTGCCAATCATTTCATAGCGTATATATTAGCAGCTGTCACCACGCTGACATTGGCAGCCTTTCACTGCCCCTAGGCCACCACAACAGTCAGTTTACTGTCGTCTTTCAAGGTGAAACCACGTCAGATTCGCGCCTGTCCAATTCCACTGCTTTTTAGCCCCATGCAAAGGGCCCTGTGACTTCAACACCTACTAAACCTCGTGTGAAAAGGGGTAAAGGGCTAAGTGATTGCTGTGGAACGTGAACTGGCTAATTTATCAATGAAAATGATGGACAGTGACTACGATCTTTCTGGTGACTAAAACAGTGCGAGTGGAAATGTAAATAATGTGTAAATAATGTGTAAACAGCAAGTGAAAGCAATGAATGTAAATATAAGTGAACAATGGAAAATAGTTTTATAAGTTACTGCAAGTGACAGTGCATAACACAGTGTAAATAAAATAGAAATGTAAATAATGTAAATAAAATTGAGAATGTAAATAATGTAAATGAGTAGTAATATAAGAATACGAGTATATATACTAGGAGTAATGAAAGTGAAAGTTTCACTCTAGCATGTATGAATACTATGAGTTATGAAAATGAAAGTGAAAGTGACAGATTCGCTCTCAACGCTAGTATACAGGACGAGAAAGTGAATGCTACGTATTTTACTGAAAGAGAAATTGAATGCCTACAGTGACAATAAACTACTGTTACTGAAGGAAACATATGGATAAAAACAGCAGATATATATGTGTTATATAGTAATAGAAATATAAAGTGTGAGTGTTTTTATGAATAATAAATAACAGAATACCAGCGGCAAACGAGCGCAAGTGGGAAGCTGGTATGCGCTCATAATTTTCATTGCTTTCACAGTGTTTTTTTTTTTTAGTATGGATTCCAAACTATTTGATAATCATAGAACAGTGTTTCTAGTGATAACATCAGGCTGTGGTAATCATATTAGGGGGTGTCGGGAAGTGTAAAATGAAGACTTCGTTACCCAACTTCAGAAGTCTCCACAAGTCCTACGGTACTCGACGAAGGCTCAACAAACATACCAGGAGAAAGCTAAAGATATGTGCCATATGCATAAATAATTATAATATTCTAGGACTAATAACTAATTTTTGGCAAATATTTTTACAAAGTCTGTTGGAGCGTGAATATCCACGCGGGACACGCAAGGAGCGCCAAAACAACCCCGCGGTTTAGGGGTTAAACCATAAACATAGAGCTTCATTAGTATACCGTGTCACCATGTCATGTCATAGGCTACATGGATGTCCAAGAACACCCTTATCATGAATTCTTTACTGGCAAATGCCTCTGCAATACAATGCCCCAAATTCATTAAATGATCTAGTGAAGTTCTGTATTTACGTAAGCCACACTGTCGATCATGTAACAAATTCTTCGACTCTAAAACAAAAAGAAGCCTATTATTAACCATACGTTCCATGACCTTACATAGACAAGAAGTCAACACAGTAGGACGAAATGAAGTGGGATTCATAAGACGACCAGCATCTTCAGGTACCGGTATGACGTGTGCAAAGTGCCATGGGTTTGGGAACGTTTGAGACCCCAAATCTCATTGTACAATGCTAACATCTTAATCAGGCTGTCCTGATTAAGATGCTGGATCATACCGTACTTGATGGTGTCAGGTCCAAGGCTGGTGTCTTTACAGGATTTAAGGGCAAGGAGCAGTTCATCTAGCATTAACTCTTGGTTGTACGGGGAGTCTACGTCTTTCTGTGGCAAAGTCTATTATCTGCAGCTCAGCCGTGCGTTTATGGTGTTGAAAACGCGGGTCGTAACTGGCTGAGCTACTTACATGAGAAAAACTCCTAGCAAGGATGTTAGCAACGTCCACGGGATCGTCACAGATGTTGTTATTAACCTGCAGGGTGTTGACAGGGATGTATGGGCCTTTATTATTTAATATTTTAATATTAAATAATTTAATTTAATATTATTTAATTTATTAATTTAATATTTTTCAGCAGAATAAGAAAATGTTTTGGAAGGTGAAAAGGGTGCGAAAGGGAGAGTCTGGGAAGGAAGAACGAGTAAAATCAGAGGATGGAAGGATGTTAATTGAGATGGATGCAGTAAGGAAGAGATGGGCAGAGTATTTTAAAAGATTGTTAAATGTAGAGGAGGAAAGGGTGGCTGAGATTGTGGCGGATGGAAGGGTGCAAGGAATAAATGTGTTGGGAGAGTTGAATGATTCTTTGATCACGAAGGAGGAAGTGGAGAAGGCAGTAAAGGAGATGAAAACAGGGAAAGCTGCAGGTATGGATGGGTGTGCTGTGGAATGCCTGAAGGGTGGTGGAGTGACTATTGTTGACTGGTTAGTAAGATTGTTGAATGTGTGTTTTGAGAAAGGTATGGTGCCAATTGACTGGGCAAGTGCTTGTGTGGTCCCGTTGTATAAAGGCAAGGGTGATAAGTATGAATGTACTAGCTTTAGGGGTATAAGTCTGTTGAGTGTTGTAGGTAAGGTGTATGGTAGAGTGTTAATTATGAGAGTTAGAGAGGGTACAGAGGGAGTGATTAGTGATGAGCAGTGTGGCTTTAGGAGAGGGAGGGGATGCGTTGATCAGGTGTTTGCTGTGAGACAAGTGTGTGAAAAGTATTTAGCGAAAGGCAAGGATGTGTTTTGGGCATTTATGGATTTGGAGAAAGCGTATGATAGAACTGATGGGGAGGCTTTGTGGACTGTTTTAAGATTGTATGGACTTGATGGTAGGTTACTAAAAGGGGTGAAAAGTTTTTATGTAAATAGTAGAGCGTGTGTAAGAGTGGGAAATGCTGTGAGTGAGTGGTTTCCCGTGAGAGTGGGGCTGCGACAGGGATGTGTGATGTCGCCTTGGTTGTTTAATATTTACATGGATGGTGTTGTAAGGGAGGTGAATGCAAGAGTTTTAGGTGGTCTGAGTCTGGTAAATGTTGATGGAGGAGAGTGGAATCTGAAGCAGCTGCTGTTTGCAGATGATACTGCACTGGTGACTGATTCAGAGGAGAGATTGAGACAGTTGGTAGAGGAGTTTGGAAGGGTGTGTGAAAGGAGGAAATTGAAAGTAAATGAGAATAAGAGTAAAGTGATGAAGTGTATGAGGTTGATAGATGGTAGGGGGATGAATATAGTTTTGAATGGTGAGTTGCTTGAGGAGGTAGATTGTTTTAAATATCTAGGGTCACATGTTGCTGTGGATGGAAGAATAGATGCAGAAGTGAAGTTTAGAATAAATGAAGTAGGAAAGGTGCTGGGAGGAATGAAAAAGTGTTTAAATGTCGTTCGCTTAGAATGGATGTAAAGAGAAGGCTGTATGAGGGTGTTGTGGTACCGATTGCATTATATGGGGCTGAAACATGGAATATGGGTGTAGCAGAGAGGAAAAGTTTGAATGTAATGGAGATGAGATGTCTGAGGAGTATGTGTGGAGTGACGCGTATGGATCGGGTGCGAAATGATGAAGTGCGAAGGAGAACTGGAGTTGTTCGGGAGATGGCTGGCAGAGTTGAGCAGAGGGTGTTGCAATGGTTTGGGCATATGGAGAGAATGGATAATGAGCGATTGGTGAAAAAGATAACTAGATCTGATGTGAGAGGTGTAAGGCTGAGAGGAAGACCACGAATAGGATGGATGGACAGTGTGAAGAGAGCGCTGGATGCGAGAGGGATGTCTGTTGAGCAAGGAAGAGTGGCTGTGCGTGACAGAAATAAATGGAGAGAAATTGTGAATGAATAAGTGATGACGCAGCCCTGAGGGGATATTCTCCCGCATTTGGTCTGATCAGCTAGTCAGGTCAGGTGCGGGTAAGGGGATGGGTCTGTTATGATGTGGCAGGGGTAAACCAGTTCTGCTGTCGGGCCCTGCTGCGGATGTCACTGATTGCATTGCCCAGTTGACCCTTGTGCAGTGTGGTGCGGTGAGGATCTGTCCGTTCTCCCCTTTGGGGCTAAGATGCGAATGAATGTGTTTGAATGGATGAGTAAATGGAGAGTGAGTCGTCCTGTCTCGGCTACCTCCCTTTCCTTGGGGGAAGCAGCCTAGGTATATAGATAGATAGATAGATTTTAATAGTGGACCAGACCTTGCTGAGTGGGGTCGATCGATTCACTGTGGACACAAAGGACCGCCAGGAGTCACGTTTGGCCCTTATTATTCTCCTTGCCTCAGCCTGTGCCTATTTGTGTGCAATAAAATTTTCCTCAGTGGGCTATCGAAAATCCTGCATCTCCTATTGCATTTCCTTAACCCGCCCCGTTCCGTCGACGTATGGGTACATTGCAACATTTTGCATTTGCCAGTCCCGACGATGTACTACTACATCGTGCAATTGCAAGGTCCCTAATTTGCACAACTTTCAATTTTCGCGTGTGATTTTTCGTACGTATACACGGGACACCTTCCTTATATTCCTCTACAAGATGCCAGGCAGGTACAATGCCTTACACCGCATAACCTCCCCCCCCCATTATCTAGGCAATTCTCCTGTTACCAGTGACCTGGCCAATAAAGACATTCAGGGCCAGAGTGATTCCCTAATCGATGACAATGTGGAGGACAAAGTTTACATAGCATTAGAGGAAGAAACAGTCAGAAATGATGATCAGGTAATGTGGCAAAAGAAGGTCAGGAATGGTGATGAGTTAGTGAGTGAAACAATGCTTATAATGCCTATATTACTGTTTGAAAACCAATATACTCTCATACTACATATATTTTCGTACCAAATAAATAAATAAATACCGTTTATGAGTGGTGTGGAATAGTTATCCTCCCATAGAACTCGTTTTCTTTGCAGTCAGCCTGATAGAAAACCCTGTAAGGTAAGGAGGTACTCCTATCTGTATCGAGTATTTTAAACCTCAGGTGAGCGATTTCTCTATGAATTTTCGATGTTTCTCACCAAAAGCGGAGGTTTTAGCCAAAAAAAAAAAATCCAAAAATGCTCGGGACTGGGGGGTGTCAGAGGTGCGAAAGTGCTCAGGACGTGACGGGTTAATCCTTGTCGGCAATCCGGCGTCCACCAATATGCTCTATGCTTTGCAGGAACTGTAGAAGTCTTGGAAATAGCAGCCTCAGCTGCATGTAATATGGATTTGGTTAAATTTTCGACCTTAACATCTATAGTCTCCCCAGATATATCTAAATTGGCGATCCTTGAGAAGGATCCCCAATCTGCTTTCTTATAGTTAAATTTTGGAGGTGGAGGGTCCGAGACAATGTCGCATGGATAAGAAGGACAGTTGGGTAAATGATCACTTCCCAAGGAGTCGTCATATGGGTCCCACGAGAAATCTTGATGTATACCAGGGGAGGCCAAAGATATGTCAATGGCCGAAAAGTTACCAGTACGATCATCTACATGAGTCGCTCTACCATCGTTCAGAAGACAAAGGTTGGATTGTAGTATTAGCTCAGCTACTTGCTCCCCATGACCATCAATCCTCAAGCTACCCCATTGATGGTGATGGGCGTTAAAGTCGCCCAACACTAACTTATTCCCAGGAAGATGTTCAAATAGTAAATTTAAAGCATCAGTGTCAATGAGGCCATGTGGAGGACAGTACAGAGAGCAAATAGACAGATACGTGTTATTAAATTTTACTCTGCATGCGACAGCTTCCAGAGTAGAATTTAGGACCACTTTTGTTTGTGGGTGTGACTTGTGGGTGTATATGGCAACTCCGTGATCTTCATATCTTCTATACGAGTGATAGTATTTGAACTGTGGAGGATCAGGATGATCCTCTGTCCCTGCTGTCTACTGGCCAGCCATTATAATATGATACTGGGTTCTTACCTTTGAGCAGTACATTTGTGTATCATCTGGGCTGGAGTGATATCCATATGATGAATAGTAATGTAAACGGGTGAGACGGAGAACAAAAGCATTAATTATCGAAGATGCTTGCCATCAAGTCACAAGGAAGGAGGACAGATAAGAGTTACACGACAACGAAGAGACTTTCATCTGAGTAGGAACCCATCCGAGTACTAACCAGACCCAAAGTTGTTTAACTTCGCTGACCGTACGAGAAGCAGTGCACTCAACGTGGTATGGCTGTTGGCTTGAGCTGGAAGGAGTCACTGTTGTCATTTATAATACTGTTCTGAACACATGATGAGTATTTTTGAAGTGGTTGTGCATTAATTCCTTCGATATGGCGACATTTTTCCCTATTTATCTTTTCCTTCAGTTAAGAAATTTTTATCACCATTTAAGAAAGCTTCAAACTGCAGGATTCAAATTATAGTCTTCACAGATCCATTCCTTAATAGAGGTCATTCTTACCTGGCTACAAATAGTTTGATGACAGGTGGAGTAATATAAAAAATTTGTTAACATACTGAAGGAACAAATGCTTCTTTAATTCTGTATATATTCACTTCAACGTAATAATGCTTGATTTTTTAACACTCTTCTTGTCTTTGGAGGCTTCGTCGTACCTCCTCCTTATTTTTGGCCAACTCCATGCTGCCCTTACTGTTAGTCGCATTTTCTTTCTTTCTTGCATTCCTGTATTCTTTTGGCCAGCTCCTTGCTGCTCTTATTGTTAGTCGTGTTTTCTTTCTTTCTCTCTTGTTTAATTGTGGCAGGCACTTCTACCCTAAAGAATTAATCAATTCCAACCAAATCTAGACCTTGTTGTGACCGCAAGGTTGGTTGCCCAGCAACGACTGGAAACCCGCTGTTTTTGTACCCTTCACGTTTTGAGCTGTAGAAGCATTACCTATGGGCACAGAAAGCTCTGACTTATTTAGGGGTAATCTTGAGGTTATTTCCTATCGGAGGCGTGCCATTCATTTGCACCCCTCTCTCCTCTAATTTCCGAGTAGCAACCCTGTGAAGATTGGCCTCAGCGTCCCTAGCTACCAGTAACGGTTTTATAAATGCCCCCCTAGTTCCCCAGTGGCTCAATAGAATTGAACAGATATTTGCATGCTTATAGACATTGACTAGTACTACAGCTTTCTATTATACACCTATGTGATACATTAGCCAAGGCAGAGGTCAAAGGTCATCAAATGCAAAAATCTATGAAAATAGCTAAAATCACGAAAATGCTCGCGCTAAATGCTAAGGTTCCGAATATTATTAAATCAGGGTCATGATTTTTGGATGGAATGTTGCACTGGAGTACCACCGTACAAAAATGACATTTAGTTTTAAATCACTTCCAGTCCCTGGCAGCGCCACCAAGAAGATGTACAGTACCTCTGGTTGGCCACTCAAGGAATTTCAAGCTCCCTAGCTCCGCAGTAGGTGGATGGAATCGAATGAAACACTGCATGCTTATAGACGTTAATGAGTACTACAAGTGTGCTTTGTACATGAATGACCTGTATCCACCAGATCAGGGAAAAGGTCATCAAGTGAAGAAAATATGAAAAGTGATAAAATAATGACCTTGTTTACGTGAAATGCAAAGGCTCTGACGATTATTAAGCCAGGGCCATTATTCTTGGGTAGAAGGTTACAGTGGAGTACCTCCATATAGAAATGACTTTTAGTGTTGAAGCTCACTTCCAGCCGCAGAAAACTTGGACTGCTTAGGGTTGGCCATCCCCGCCTATCGGCTTATTATTATTATTATTATTATTCCACAGTAGCATTCCATTCGGTACATTATTCATATTGTTTTAACATCAACGTAACTAACATCAATAACACACAAGAGGAGGCTGAGATTCAATTTGCTGAACAAATCGCTAAAGAAAAGGTACTACGAAATAACCAAAACCAAAGAGAACACGATCCTCTATGTAATATATTGCACTACTCAAGTCTATCTAATCACAGTCTCCCTGAATTTTCCTTCTCAGTCCTCATCTACATGCTTCGAAACTGCATTGGTTAGGAGTATATTAAGGAATACACTGTGCATGCATGTTTTTATTTTTATTACTATTATGACGTATAGTACTAATGAAATATAACATACAGGATACTAAACCCCCCATATATTAATTCATTTTCATATATAAACACAGCTGTTCAGAAATTTATTGGGTACTTCATTTGCTTCACGAGCACTGAATGTTTTAGATCAATTTTCATTTTATAACAGGGGAGGATACTTAGGTGGACTACAAAAACTCATTCACACACTCATGACGTAAGTCATTGTTCGGTGAATATTATAGTTATTCACATATTTTCATAAACAATGGGATTCAGTCAGCTGTCCCATTTGTTATCGATTTCATGATCACAGATTCTTATAGACCCATTTTCTTTTGTAACAGGATGGGAAACTTAAACAGGAAACAATATTCCATTCCCATGCACAATAAGCATTTATATCACGCACATATTGAAACCGTAAATGAGATGGAGGGGATGGGCTGAGAGGTATGCGAGAGAGAGGGGTAAGGTGGAGACAGAGCAGCCTGATGGTGGAGGACAGGATGACATGGATGCGATTCTTACGAGGCCACTGATGTTAAAATGTATATGACATGGATTAACCTTCATCAGAATGGAAATCATTTATGACACCAAGATTTTGCAGAAATGACAAATATGACCCTGAACCAAGATTAGAAACCACGAATGTTGCCAACACATCTGCGTTTTGTTCCATTAGGCTTTGGTTATACAGTAAGCAGAATTAAACAGGTTCTGTAATGAGTATCTTCAAAATTATGCATTTCCACAGCTTTAAAGACTAATGCTTGGAAAATTAGTTTATATGTTATGCAGGTAAGTGTGCAATATTGCATGACTGAAGGGGCACATCCAGGCTTCCTACCATTCTACAGTATTTTCATTTTTAGCCTTGCGAAGTGTACCCTTTCCATTTTAATATTATATAACAGTTTTTTTACGTGATGTAATTTATGTTGCTTTCCTTAATGAGCTGTTATAATTTCAGGTGCTTGACTTTTCTGTTTTCATGTCATTAAAATCCAAACAGTTTCAGCTCTGTGACGCATCTCTCTCTCTCTCTCTCTCTCTCTCTCTCTCTCTCTCTCTCTCTCTCTCTCTCTCTCTCTCTCTCTCTCTCTCATACTTCGTACACACACAATTTTTTTCTCTCTCCATAAGCCATTCTAATTTTCGCCGTGTGGCCTTGCGTTTTGACTTCATTATGCCAGTCACCACCGAATTTACAATTATGTGAAGTGTAGGCTCTCCGTTTTTAATTATTTCATACAATCTTGTGCGTGTGTGTGTGTGTGTGTGTGTGTGTGTGTGACTTCAATTTCATTTTGTTCACGTGTCATTTTAATCAATAATCATGCAAATATATAGTCTTCAGTCCCTTTTCTGCTTTTTTATATTGTATCATATTTTTAGCTCTAATTTTCTCCTCTCATTTTTTTCATTTCCTAAATCATTCTAAATTCAACAGTGTGGCTACGGTTTTCTTCTTTTTTCTTTCTTTTTTTTTTTTATAACATACGACTTCTAAATTACAAACCTGTCACACATGGTCTTCCTATTTTCATTTCGCCATATAGAGTCCTAATGAGAGCTACATGACTCCGTTGTCAATATGTCTGTCAGTCTATTTGTCTTGCTATTTGTCTATCTGTTTTTGTCTGTCTATTTATCTATCCATCTACCTGTCTGTCCATCGATCTATCCAGCCATCTGTCTAGCAACTACTTACTCACGCGATCACTGTATCTGTTTATCTATCTATCTATCTGTCTATCGATCATCTATATATCTATTCATCTATTAACCCTCTTTCATTAGGCTTTATATTTCAGATCTGACTACCCTTCAGTTTCACGTTGTCATATACCACTTCAGTTTCAACTTTATGCCACACACCGTTTCAGTGTTATTGTTCATAGTGTCACTTTCTCGGCTCTATTTTTTATATGTTGTTTTGTTCATGAATTATTCGACTGTTATTTCTCTCCCATTAATTTATTATTATTATTATTATTATTATTATTATTATCACCATCATCATCATCATCATCATTATTATTTTTTTTATTCACCATCCCACCAAATTCAACTCTCTGACATCCAGGCCCGTATCATCGTCGGGTAAGGAGGCTATCTGGCACCTCTTCCTTAGCGATTTATTTTTGCATATGGCTGGTTAATATCCTTTGGTAAGTTATTTATGCAGAGTATGACTACAGTGGAAGGATATACATAACAAAGAATTGGACAGCAAGGGATAAGACCAAAATAAATCGCTTAGGAAATGGTGATAGGGAGCTTCCTACGAGATTACTGGTCTTAATGTTTGTTTGTTTGTTTGTTTGTTTGTTTTTGTATTTATTTTCCTCTGTGGCACTTGGATATCAACTATTGTATGTTCTGCATTTTAAATATTTTTCCTTCCTAAAACGAGGATGAGGTGGAGGGATGGGGTGGGGAGGTAGATGAGAGAAGGTGGTCTGTTTTAGAGTGAGGGCAGCCTGATGGCAGAGGACAGGGTGATGTGGTGACGTTTTGTAGGTAGTCCTTCCGGAATTAAGGCGTCTGACTATAAATATACAGACGATAAACAGACACATATATGGACAGACACATACATGGACAGACACATATACAGACAGACAGATTGATAGAGAGATAGATAGACAGACAGACAGATAGATAGATAGATAGGTAGCTAGATAGATAGATAAATAAACAGATAGACAGATGGACAGATAGATAGACAGATAGATAGGTAGACAGAGGGAAAGATAGACAGATAGATGGTAGACAGAGGGAAAGATAGACGAATAGATAGACAGATAGATAGATAGACCATTTCCATTTGCCAGACATGATACCATTAATATTCAAGGTGAAGAGTTGGCAATTTCAGGCCAAGTTAGGGTAGAAAGAATGTAGTTTCTTTACTTCCCCACCCCACTGGAAAGGGAGGTGGAGTGCATGGTTGGAGAAAGGCAAGGAATTTGCATTTTATCAGGTACACTTGGCCACACATGAAGCTGGGAGAGTGTTTCCGTAAAGTGGAGGCGTAGCTACAATTTCCGACGTTCATTCATCACAGTTCCTTGGTCATTTTAATTACTACTTTACGCTTCCGTTCATTTATGTCAGTGCCACCAATAAGCATGCCATTTTGCCTGAGTTGTCCTTCTATCCATCTATCTATTGCAAGACGCCTTCATCCTGTAAGGGCTGGCCACAGACAAATCGCCTCCATGTCGCCCTATACCCTGCCGTTTCACTGCCCTCTCCCCAGCGCACCTTCCCCCCTCTCTCATATATCTCCCCACTCCATCCCTCCATCTCATCCTTGGCCTCCTCCTTCCTCTCCCTCCCCCTCCACTTCTCTCACATACACTCTCCTCGTTAGGCTCTCACTCTCTATCCTCTCCACATGTCAATTATGCCTCTGCTACACACTGATGCTGTCCCAGGCTCATACGTGGCCAACTGTACACACACACACACACACACACACACACACACACACACACACATACACACCTCTGAACCACCTATATGGCCCATATTCTCGTCGCTTAAAGAAACTCCCGAGCACCTCTTCCGTAGCGATTTATTTGCGTATATGTTGTTAATAAAGGAATGAACGTTACTTAAGCAGAGCGTAGATATATTTCAATGACGTATGTAATCAGAGGAGCTTAAGGAGTTTCCCTAGCACCTCTAGCTTTGCGATTTATTTTTGGATATGGCTGGGTTATGATTTTTTACGTTATTTATGCATACGACAAAGTGGACAGAAAATGATTGTGGAAAGTTTTGCACATGTACGGTGTAGATGGTAAGCTGCAAGGTGCTGTCAGGAGTTTCTATGATGGTAGCGAAGCATGTGTAAGGGTTAATGGGCATCTAAATGGTTCACGATCGGTGTGGGCGTGCGACAAGGTTGTGTGATGTCCCCATGGTTGTTCAATATATATATATATATATATATATATATATATATATATATATATATATATATATATATATATATATATATATATATATATATTTATTTATATATATATATGGATGGGGTGATGAGAGAAGTAAAAACACGAGTAACGGTGAGAGGGGTGGCTTTGGCAATGAATGGTGATGGATGGAATATCTCAAATTTGTTGTATGCTGATGACGAAGTACTGCTTGCAAGCACCGGACAAGAACTTGGTAGGCTAGTGCTGAGTTTGGCTGATGTCTGTGAGCGTCGTGTCTTGAAAGTAAATGTAGAAAAGAGTAAAGTCATGGTTATTGAGAGAGAAGGTGACTCCCAGTGCGATGTTACACTGAATGGAAAGAGACTGGAATTGGTGAGAGAATTTAAACATCTGGGTACAGTGATAGAAAAGAGAGGAAAATGTGCAAAAGAAGTGGAAAGTAGAGTGACACAAGGAAGAAAAGTAGCTGGTGCAATGAAGGCCTTGATAAGAAACAGAGGCTTGAGTGTTGCAGCTGCACGAGGCTTACATGAGGGAGTGTTAGTGCCAACTTTAACATATGGATGTGAGGCTGTGGTGTGACATGAAAATGAAAAGTCAGGAGTAAGAGCAGTGGAGATGGATCTGCTGAGGAATGCATGTGGAGTACTGAGGGTGGATAGGATACAAAATAATATGATTCGTGAAAGGTGTGGAGTGAGGAAGTCGGTGGACACCAGAATCGAAGAGAGTGTACTGAGATGGTATGGTCATGTGGAGAGAATGGATAACAATTGTGATGAAAAAGGTATATCTGAAGGAATTTGAAGGAGGGAGGAAACGAGGTAGGCCAAGGAGAAGATGGAGAGATATGGTGGATGAATGTGTGAGGAAGAGAGGCTTGGAAGTCGGTGAGGCTAGGGAGCTGACAAGAGGTCGAGCTGGCTGGACGAATGTTGTGAGGAGAGGTTCATGATCAGGGATTTTGGCACCCCTTTTTAACGTGGCAGCGTCTGGATTGACTGAGTCGGATATGTTTTGTGAAGCTACAGAACGTGGTGAATGTTTTTGGTGTATCCGATGAAACCAGGATTCCGGGGGCTTGAATGATGAATGAATGGAAGCATGGTACATTGGATTGGTCAAACTGGGGCTGTCTGGACATTGCTACTGCTCACCCTGTCCTTGGGTGGGAAAGGAGATCCAGATGATGATGATGATATTTATGCAAAGTATGGCGATATCAAACTGGTATATATAACCCACAGGAGGACAATTGTTACAATGAAAATAAATCACTTAGGAAGAGGTATCAGGGAGCTACCTTACCGGACAAGAATCTGGGCACTTGTCTTTCACCTCCCTCTCACCAGCGGGAGAGGGTAAAGAAACTACTGATCGCTACTATACCTTCCTATGTGTTACTAAGGTACTGTATTCTGAGTTATATAACCTTCCATGGTATTGTTTTGTTCACAACTCATTCGCATTCCTGATGTGTGACTACGTTTTCCACCTTTATTGGCTGCTCGTGACCCGAATTTATATAGTTTGATGTGTACCCTTGCCATGTCAATTTGTTCTAGATCCCACATTCCGAAAAAGGTGTGTGGGGGGGGGGAGGTGATTCCTAGCAGAATTACTTAATGCAGTAAACAATTATACAAATTACTTTTTTTTTTTTACCTGCCTTTATCACAAACGTATAGTACAATAGGGAACTGTACCTACAGCAAGATATTTATCACATGTGCTTTCGCCAATAGCGTTGCTCTTCATTATATATATTCATGAGTGTGCCAAATTGGGGAGGGGGCGTTCGCTCCCCACTTCCCCCTTCTTCTTACGTCCAACCCTGCATACTGGATTTTAATTGTAGCTCTGTGATATCCATCATCAATCTTATGTCGTCCCATGAGGAGTGTAGGAGCCCGGAGCAAGGCAAGTTGGTCCTGACATTTAAGATGAGAGTGACCAGCCTCACTCATCCCCGAGTGGCATTACGTCAGCAACAAACCCCAACCAACCTTTGGATACAAACCTACTTCGGCTCAATCCTAATGGAGCGCCTTAATTACCCACTAAACCACCAGGCGCCATAATTTGGTTTATATATATTGTTACATAGCCTATGATTTCATCATCCTTTGTGTAATTTTAACGCACAGTATGCTGCATGTTTGATCACGAGCGCGTTCTGCCTCAGTCCCCCCCTTCTACCGTTATAGTAGAGTAGGTCGTCCTTTCTGTTGTTTCAGTGCGGGATTTTCATCTCTTTGTCCCCATGGCTTCATTTGCGCGTCCTTCTTACAAGTTGTATCAAGCTCTGCTGGCCCCTATATAATGAGCTCAGTCTCTGCATCATTGCCACTTAGATCTGCTCCTCATTTTGTTCACATCTCTGTCCTCCCCTGTACCGTTATTGTTGAGTGCTCAGGAAGTCTCCAACCATCCAGCAGCTGTGTGATTTGAGTGTGAGTGTTGTTGCATTTTTCTTGTACTGTGTAGCATAAGTTTAATTTGTAGGCCTAGTGAAGTTTTTGTAATTCATGTAGGGATCTTTATGTCCATCAGTTTTAATATTATTTTGTATCTGTAATAATTTATCTGGCATTCACTGAGTATTATCTGGTATCTCATTTTATCAGGGCTGACTTAGATAAATTTACTCTTGCTAATTTCGTGTTAATAGAGGCTATTGCAGTTAACCATATATTTAACCTGTTTATTTGCCATTACATTATCCTTATGAGTCCTGAATGTTTTGTTGTTAGTTTGAGCATTAAACTTTAACTTGTAATTTTACCTAACTCTTTTGTTTTGAACCTGGAACTTTACGGGACAGTAGTGATTTTCAGTATTCTGACTTAAAGTGTACATTATCTTTCTCTGTTCCGTAACATAAATTTGGCGACCTCATATCAGGATATTCAGGATATTATCATAAGGATATTGCTTGATATTTTGTGACTGTTACTTATTCATGATGTCTACTATTACTACACTTGATGAAGACAAAGATTTTTTGTCAAATGTGCAAACAGTGTGTGATATAGAAAACAGAACAAAGAATGAACTTAAGCTCGTTGCTCAACAATTGGGAATTGCTGTTCGCTCTCATCATTCTAAAGATCAAATTGTTGACATGATTAATGAAAGCTTGTTTAATGTAACTCCTCCAAATGAGCAAACGCAGATTGAATTAGCTAAGTTACAGCTAGCCCTGCAGGAGGCTAAGGCTAAGGAGGCGGAGTCTCGTGTTAAGGAGGCTGAATTTCAGGCAAATGCTCGTATTCAAGAGGCACAGGTACAGGCTCAGGCACAAATTGAACTTGCCAGGATTCAGGCAGACCATGAGTATCGCATGAAACAAGGTGGAACTGGATCATCTAGCTCTGATGATTTTGATGTGGCTAAAAATGTTAAACTTGTCCCTCCTTTTAATGAATCTGATTTAACAAAGTATTTTCAGTTGTTTGAGAGGGTAGCTACAGGTTTTAATTGGCCTAAGGAGTATTGGCCAGTACTCCTTCAAACTGTTCTCACCGGTAAAGCTCAAGTAACTTATGCATCTTTGCCTCAGGATCAGTCTGATAATTATGATGTAGTTAAGAGCTTGATTCTTAAGGCCTATGAGCTTGTTCCTGAAGCCTATTGAGTAAAATTTAGGACAACTTACAAGCAAGATAAGCAATCCCATGTTGAGTATGCAAAAATCAAAGAAGATTTGTTAGAGCAGTGGTTAAATTCTAAGAGTGTGGATTCTAATTTTGGTAAATTTAAGCAGATGATTTTGCTGGAGGACTTCAAAAGGTGTATTTATAAAGATGTAAGCCTATATCTTGATGAGAGAAGAATAGATAATTTGTCTGATGCTGCAGTTTTAGCTGATGAGTATGTTCTCACTCACAAGAGATATTCTAAAGAAAAAGGGAAAGCTGAGAGTAAGTACGTTGCCTCTACTCAGAGTACAGGTAACAGGAAAGAGAATAAGGATGATGTTTCTCAGGAAGTAAATACCAGCTTCACCTCTAGATTTCAGAAAAGTAAATGTACTTATTGTAGTAAGCTTTGTCATACTACGGAGAGATGTTTCAGGAGACAGCGTGATGTGAACAAAAAGGAGTCTTTAAATATTCAATCAATTGGTCTAGTGTCCACTCTTGAGAGTTCCCAGAATTCTTTAACTGAGTTAACTGAACCTGCTTTGAGGGGTAACTTAAATTCTCATGATGGAGCTCCTCTTTTGAGCAGTAACGTGGGTGACACTCTCAAGAGTTCATGTGCTAATTTCCTGTCTGATGGTTTTGTCAGTCCTCTGGACAGTAATGACAGGAAATCAGTTAAAATATATCGTGATACAGGTGCTTGCCAATCCCTTATGCTGACCAGTGTTCTAGGCTCTAATTTTAATTCCTCTGATGAAACTGTAATCTTACAAGGTGTAGGGAATAATTACTTCTCTGTCCCTCTGTGCAGAGTGAATTTAGAGTCTAGTTTTGTTAATGGTTCCGTTATGGTTGGGTTGGTTGAGACACTCCCAATGTCAGGTGTAACTTTCTTACTTGGAAATGATATTGGTGGAAGTCAAGTGTGTCCAGCTCCTCAGTTGTCTAGTGAGCCAGTGGCTGCGTCCCAGGATTGTGATGTCCCTGATGTGTTCCCTGCATGTGCTGTCACTAGGGCTAAGTCTAAAGTTACTGGTGATTTAGAGGATAATGATGATGATGATGTTATCCTAGCTGACACTTTTCTTGCTAATTTGGACCACTCACCAGATGAGGCAGTACCCCGTAGTGTTGATAATTTGTCTCGTCAAGAGTTGGTTGAGTTGCAGGTTGCTGACCCTGAGTTGAAAGGTCTAGCTAACTCTGCTTACAGTGAAGAAGAGTCAGCCGGTGCTTCTACTTGTTATTATGTAAAGTCAGGAGTACTTATGAGGAAGTGGAGACCCCCAACAGCATCAGCCGACTGTGAATGGGAGGTTGTACATCAAGTTGTCATCCCTCGTGTTTGTAGGCAGGATATCATTCGAGTGGCTCATGATTCCAGTTTGGCAGGACACCTTGGAGTGAGGAAGACTGTGGCACGCATTTTGAAACACTTCTACTGGCCAGGTATCTTCAGGGATGTTTCCTGGTATTGTAAGTCTTGTCACACCTGTCAAATTGTGGGGAAGTGTAATCAGACCGAAAAGGTTGCACCTCTAGTTCCCATTCCTCCTTTTGAGGCGCCTTTCACCCGTGTGTTGGTGGATATTGTGGGCCCTCTTCCTAAGACTTCTTCAGGATTTTCTTATGTGTTGACCCTGATTGATATGGCTACTCGTTATCCTGAAGCCATTCCACTTAGAAACATCTCAGCAAAGAACGTGGTTAAGGAAATGCTAGGGTTCTTCACAAAGTTTGGTCTGCCCAAGGAGGTACAGTCAGACCGGGGAAGTAATTTCATGTCAAACGTTTTCAAGCAGTCTCTGAAAGAGTTGGGCATCACCCAGATCACGTCTTCAGCTTACCATCCCCAGACCCAAGGAGCGTTGGAGAGATATCATCAAACACTCAAATCGATGCTCAAGAAATACTGTTTGGAACATCTGAAAGACTGGGATAAAGGTCTTCCATTCGTTGTGTTTGCTGCAAGAGAATCTCCAAATGAATCACTGGGCTTCTCACCTTTTGAACTACTGTTTGGCCATGAAGTAAGAGGACCCCTTAAGTTACTCAAGGAATGCTGGCTGTCGGAGGAAGATGACGTCAACCTGCTGGAGTATGTGATGAAGTTCAAAGAACGGCTGTCCACTGCTTTACAGCTGGCGAGAGAGAATTTAGGAGCTGCTCAGGAGAAGATGAAGACTTGGTATGACAAGAAGTCCAGGTTACGCCACTTTCAGCCAGGAGATCAGGTTTTGATTCTGCTACCAGTTCATGGGCAACCTCTTCAAGCCAAGTTTAGTGGCCCTTATTTCGTGGAGAAGAAACTCAGTGATGTCAGCTATGTCATCGCCACACCAGATCGTAGAAAGAGCAAGCAACTATGTCACATCAACATGCTAAAGTTATATCACAGGCGGGACGAAAATAATCCAGTCTGCACTGTAGCTGTTCCACCCGAGTCTGCAAGTGAAGCTCTCCCATGCAGTATGAGCCTGAGTGATAGTTTGGGGAAGAATCCTGATATCATGAATGATCTCCAGACTAAGCTTTCTCATTTACCTCCCGAGGAAAGGCAGGAGTTTTCGGCGTTACTGCAGGAGTACCCGCAAGTGTTCCATGCCACTCCAGGAAGAACCACTGTGTTGATGCATGATGTCGATGTTGGAGACGCAAAGCCAATTAAATTGCCTCCTTACCGTGTGAACCCAGTGAAAGTTCCTCTCATCCAGAAGGAGCTTGGCTACCTGTTGGACCACAAGATGATTGAGCCCTGTCAGAGCGAGTGGAGTTCTCCTGTCACTCTAGTCCCTAAGCCAGGTGGGTCACAGCGGCTTTGCATCGACTACAGACGTGTTAATCAGATAACCAAAACAGACACTTACCCTCTCCCTCGCGTGGAAGATTGCATAGACAAGATCGGAAAGGCTAGGTACATAAGTAAGTTTGATTTGTTAAAGGGATACTGGCAAGTACCTATGACTGAATGTGCTAGGGATATCTCATGTTTTGTAACACTAGGAAAGACTTTTGCATGTTTTGTAATGCCATATACAGATTGTTTTAGAGTAATAAGAAATTTCCTTTGTAAATTTCTTTTTTCTTTGTGGGGAGGTGTTACATAGCCTATGATTTCATCATCCTTTGTGTAATTTTAACGCACAGTATGCTGCATGTTTGATCACGAGCGCGTTCTGCCTCAGTCCCCCCCTTCTACCGTTATAGTAGAGTAAGTCGTCCTTTCTGTTGTTTCAGTGCGGGATTTTCATCTCTTTGTCCCCATGGCTTCATTTGCGCGTCCTTCTTACAAGTTGTATCAAGCTCTGCTGGCCCCTATATAATGAGCTCAGTCTCTGCATCATTGCCACTTAGATCTGCTCCTCATTTTGTTCACATGTCTGTCCTCCCCTGTACCGTTATTGTTGAGTGCTCAGGAAGTCTCCAACCATCCAGCAGCTGTGTGATTTGAGTGTGAGTGTTGTTGCATTTTTCTTGTACTGTGTAGCATAAGTTTAATTTGTAGGCCTAGAGAAGTTTTTGTAATTCATGTAGGGATCTTTATGTCCATCAGTTTTAATATTATTTTGTATCTGTAATAATTTATCTGGCATTCACTGAGTATTATCTGGTATCTCATTTTATCAGGGCTGACTTAGATAAATTTACTCTTGCTAATTTCGTGTTAATAGAGGCTATTGCAGTTAACCATATATTTAACCTGTTTATTTGCCATTACATTATCCTTATGAGTCCTGAATGTTTTGTTGTTAGTTTGAGCATTAAACTTTAACTTGTAATTTTACCTAACTCTTTTGTTTTGAACCTGGAACTTTACGGGACAGTAGTGATTTTCAGTATTCTGACTTAAAGTGTACATTATCTTTCTCTGTTCCGTAACAATATATATATATATATATATATATATATATATATATATATATATATATATATATATATATATATATATATATATATATATTTATATTTATATATATATATATATATATATATATATATATATATATATATATATATATATATATATATATATAACCAAATTATGGCGCCTGGTGGTTTAGTGGGTAATTAAGGCGCTCCATTAGGATTGAGCCGATGTAGGTTTGTATCCAAAGGTTGGTTGGGGTTTGTTGCTGACGTAATGCCACTCGGGGATGAGTGAGGCTGGTCACTCTCATCTTAAATGTCAGGACCAACTTGCCTTGCTCCGGGCTCCTACACTCCTCATGGGACGACAGAGGATTGATGATGGATATATATATATATATATATATATATAATCATCTTCATCATCATCAGCCGTTTGAGTATCCACTGCAGGACCGACCTATCCCGACCGAAGTGGGGACGATACAGCCAATGTATCTCTGCCTGGTAGAGATTGTATGTAGGGTGAGAAGTGCTTGTAAGTGTAATTGTAGTGTTGGAGTGGCTTTGGATGTGTGTGTAGTCTGTGAACCAAGTGTAGTCGGCTCGCGCAAACCGACTGGGTGCAAGCATACGTTATAGTATGCGACACTGGTTCAACCACAGCACCCCTTGTGTCCACCAGTGCAGTACGTGGCCGGGTGAACACTCCCAAAGTTTATTGCCCTGGCGGGGCGCGAACCTTGGTTCACCCGTGTACGAAACGCACACTCTACCACTGTACCACAGAGGCTTCATAAATATCTATCTATCTATCTAGAGATGTATATTATTATATAATATATATTAATATATTGTATTTATAGATATATAAGCATCAAATATATATTCTGTGTTTAGTGTATACATGATACACCAACCGTTCGACTGAATAACTTCAGATTTTTTTCCCGCCAGCGACCAAATTTCATTCGTGGCACGCGTATTTTTCAGTATATAAATGTTTCTTTCATGTAACTTTCTGTGGCATTGCTTTGTCCATATCATTCAAATTTAGGCTGTGTGGCTACTGTGTCCACTTCTATTACATTGCCCATGACTAGAATTTCAACTGTGTCACTTAACCTTCCTACTTTTATTTATTCATGCAGTAGCCTATCCTATTTTCAGGCGTGCGTCCACCTCTCCTGACGTGCATATAAATCTAAATTATCTAATCATTTCCAGTTTGTTCCTCACCTATGATGAGACGATTTCCGTATGCTAGAGATAACTAGAGCACCAAAATTTATGCAGCTCTCACTATTAATGCTATGACAGAAAATAAAGAAGTTTGGCTCTTGTTTCAGCAAAAGAATGACGATATCTTTCATATATCATTCAAATCTGACTGACAGGCGATGGACATGCCTGGATCAATTTTGTGAGGAGGAGTGTATGGCCAGGTACGACACCCCCTTTTTCCTTGGCAGTGGTTGGATGAACTGCCAGATAGGTGAGTCTGAGGCAAATGTTTTTTAGCTTATCAGGAAGGACTAAGATTCCGAATTTCAGTGTTGTGTGAATGGAGGTGTGACCTGGGAAATCTTTGGTTAGTGTTTCATTCCATCATTTTTTTTTTTTTCTGGCTCTCTGGACCTTGCCTCACCCAACCCTGCAGTGGGAAAGGAGGTCTAGATGAGGATGTTTATGCTGTTTATATCCCACTTTCATTTTTCATCCGCCATCCATATGTCAGATTCACCGTCTGTAACCATCCCATTTTTATTCTTTAGTACTGTATCCCATTTTCAGGCCCGCGTCCTCCTCCCCTGATATGCACATTAATCTAAAATATTTAGAACAGAGCTGGCAGGAAAATCCCGCCGTAAAATAAAGGCAGGCGACACGTAATCAAGGCTCTCAGTGGAGCGGGTGATGCCGGGTGGCGCTGAGTTTAATATCCTTTTGCATTTTTTAGCTGGGCTGGTGAATGAGGGTGAGGTGGTGGGGTTTTAGAATTAAGAACACGGATACACAAAGAAATATATGATTATTCACTGTCGTAACCGTAATTTGTTTTCCCAGTAAGTACTTGGAGAGCGTAGAAGCTTCCCTTGTCTTTCTTTCTTCCCCTATAAACACGTCTTAGTTACGAGACGAAGATTATCACGTTATATTGATTAAGCAAGGAGGACTCAGAAATTTTAATGCAGATTCTTCCCGTATCTCTTGTTCATCCCTTAAAATCAAGCCTAAGTTACGACAAGGAACTGATCATGAGTTTGTGAGTCTCGATAAGGGGTTTAGGAGGGTACAGTACTGTAGATCAAAACGTACTGGTGACTGCTATACTGTACATGAAGCAGTCTGACTCCACGGACGATGGTCATTGGTAAATAACTGATGCTTAATCTCAACGATGGTAAACGTGCCTATGTAGATGATCCGTTCTGATAAGTGGAAATGTTGGGTGGGGGTGAAAGGTTAGAGCTTGAATTCTCTATTTTCTTGATCGTTTCGGGCAATACTGAATCCATCTTCAGACTCTGAGAATGGGTTCTGTGTAGCCCAAAACTTTAGAGAAAATATAGACTTCAAACTCTAACCTGTGTCTCTCTCCCACCCAACAAAATCATCCTGAAGGAGGATTTTTTTTTTTTTTTTATGGACCCGAATGTGGGCATAGACTTAACAGTCCGTTCCCTGAGGTCCGGCAGCCCCCCTACTTGTTATACACCTCCACATGCCACCACTTCGGCGCTAACACCAACCGTCCATACTGAACATGCTGGGGCTGTCTCATGCAGGACTGGTGTCTTTGTGTTAGAGGAGGTGTTTTTATGACATGTCGATAGGTCTTTCGGAATATCAGTGAAGCCTGTTTTAACGAAATTCAGATCTTTTAACTGTTTCCTGCCTCAACCAGAATCTGAACCTGGGTTTTTTATGACTGCAGGCCACCTCTCTACTGACTAGACCACTCTCTTCCCATATGGCTCTTGCTTGAGACATTTTCTTGCCAGCATTGTTGTTTGCATGTTAAGATGGTAATAGATTAACATGCTTGGGATTTCACAAGCTTTACTGATCATTTTGGATATCATCGTATAGTACTCCTCCTTCGCAATATTTCTGAGATCAACTGTACGGTGAGGGACAAAAGATCGTCTACAATTCCTCTGTGGGAATATCCTTTTGCATTTAATAGCTGGGTTTGGTGGATGAAGCTGGGGAGATGGGGTTTAGAAATAAAGGCGTCTACGAGGTACAATCACCGGCAAAAATTCTCCCTCACTTCTCTCCCGGTTGGGGCAATGGGGGGTATTACTATTTCTATGGCCCTCTTCCTCATCGATTTAGGAAGCTCTCTAACGCTTCTTTCTAAGCGATTTATGGTGTTTACGACACTTTGCTATCCTACTCTGTGGTAGTTAAATCATTCTAATATCGTCAAACTCTTCATTAATAACTTGGTAATTTATAGTAAGCGTCTGTACCCAATAATAAGTCAAAAAGGAAAAGGTGCTAGGTAGCCTCCTTAAGGGACGAGAACACTGACCTATGTGACAGCAATATGAAGCACACACCAAATCCATTAGAAGAAAGAATATCAGCTTTCGTTTGAGCCGGAATGAGAATTATCGAGAGCAGGAGAATATGCTGAAAGAGAATTGTTTACGACATTTTGCCCATGTCTGCACAGTTAAAGACAAAAGTTAGCCTACTATGAAATGAGATTAAAATCCTTTTGTACATATTTAACTTGGCCTGATGTGTAAGAGGTGGGTTTTCTGGGGTGGGTGGGGTGTAGCTTATGTCCTTCTGGTTTAACTTGTCCCTGTGCTTTGAGAGGGACGCCTTCACGTGGTGGCACCGATATAACTGGGCTGATATGGGAAGTGATATTAGGTGAAAATATTAGCAACGTCGGAAAAGAAGGTTTTATCTTTGCGTCAGACCTATCGTTCAGTTAACATTTTTTTGCTGGGTTTGCTGTTCCCACTCATTTGCTAGTAAGAAAGTGTGTGTGTGTGTGTGTGTGTGTGTGTGTGTGTGTGTGTGTGTGTGTGTGTGTGTGTGTGTGTGTGTGTGTGTGTGTGTGTGTATGAGAGAGAGAGAGAGAGAGAGAGAGAGAGTTTATAATTATGACCGTGTGTATGTATATGTGAGTATATGTGTTTATGAATGAATGTGTATATGAGTGTTTGTGCAAGTTTGTATATGTGCGTATGTGCGGGTATGTGTGGGAATGTGCGGGTGTGGGGGTGGGGGTGCGGGGGTGAAATAGAGCGAACATCTACCCCTTCCAACACACCCTTGTAAATTCTGCTTCACATGGATTGGCTGGTCTTTGCAGGGGACGTGGTAGGAAGAGACGATGAGGTCTGTGATAATTTGATGAAGAGGACGAGATCATGAGGTTGTTGATAATTTGATGAACTACAGAGTGAGAGTTGTACAAAGGTGTGGTGCTCGCTTGTTCACAGGGAGGGAGAAAGGGATGGAGGCAGTGAGAACAGTTTCGGTCCTGAGGTAAGGTGCAGTTTTTATCTGAGTATATCCTCATTTAATGGAAGTGTTGAGGGGCAGCCCATGAAGAAAGATGAGGTTTTACAGAACAGTAGGTTAAAGAGCAACTTCACAGGGGAAGATCAATATTATTTGGGCTTGCTTGGCATCCTTCACATTTGATCTATTGTTCTGAAACCTAGTAGGATTCGTCATGAGCTACCCCACGACCCTTCCACCAAATATAGTTTAAAGACATATTCGTATCCTCACGGCCGGAACTAATCTCATGGCTGCCGTGAGATTAGTTCCAGGTGTGAGATTACGAAAAGTTTTACCTAATTTTAACGAAATTTGTTTGGAAGTGGTGAGGCTTAGGCGCAGACGAAACCTAAAATACTTCAGAACAATAGGTCAACGATCAAGGTCAGAGGGCAAGAACAACATTGAACTTACCATGCAGTCTTTGCCTTTGACATATTGTTAAAGTGTAGTAAGTTTCGTCATAATCTCTCCCTCGGCCCTTGCAACAGATTTGGTTAATAATGTCTTACGGGGCTGAAGGGGCTAACACGCAGAGAGAGAGACAAAGGCTGTGAATTATTGTAAAGACAATGGCCTGTGTAAAATATCCTACCCTTCCTTAAACTCCATGCAAGTGAAATAAGTCCATTGTAAATAGCACAGCTGCAGCGGCAGTGGCATTTACACATTGCACCCTCCCTTTCTCATACATGTTTCATCCACAATACACTACGCTCGGCTCTTTTTCATTTAAACATAGCCTAAAACTTACATCTCTCCATCATGAATATTGGCTTGTAAGAGTATGTTAACACTTGAATATGGTGCAACTACCGAGGAGATGCCGTAGAAAGAATATAGGTCTATATCCTTTGTCTATATAATATATTAGAGAGAAAGAGAGAGAGAGAGAGAGAGAGAGAGAGAGAGAGAGAGAGAGAAGACTGTAGCACCAGTCGAGCAGGGAGGTACTCCCATGGTAGATGGAAGGCTGATAACAGGTAGAGCTGGAGCTCCCGTTTGATCAGCCCTCGTGACTAGCTCCTGACCATCCCCCATTGCTGAACTTATTCAGTGTTTCAGCAACACAGAGAGTAGGGCAGCATGCTCTCCAGTACAAGTACCTCTAACTGTCAACACCAAACTACACGAACATTACACACTACACTTCCTATTCAATATTTTACTAAAAATGGTGTCATATTACCAAGCCTTGGAATCCCAAGGGGGGATGCATCAAAGCCTCCACCATCCGCCCCTCTTCCGGTGACGACCAAGCGAGATGCCTGGAACACCTGTCTGACTCACGTCTTCATTTCTACAACATTCGAGGCCTTTGCTTTAACTTTCTCTCTGCTGAGCACCACCTCTCCTTCTCTAAACCTCACCCTCTCTTCTTCACTGAGACTCATCTGTCTGTGATGACGGACAGCAAACTCTTCCGTGTATCCTCATACTTTCTCTGTACTCATTTCAAAACCAAAAGTGGCTGTTGTGTCTATGTACGCAACAACATATCATACTCTCGTGTTCCTGAAATTCAGTCTTCTGAATTCTCTAATCTCTGACTTCAGCTTTCCTGTCATTTTCTGACTAAAAACATCTGTGCTGTTTATATATCCCCTAATTATACTATGGAAAATGCTTCGCCTATCTTACTTCTAAGATGGAACACATCCTGTCAATTTCTCCAATCTCTGAAATCTACATTCTAAAAGATGTCAATGTTCACCACCAGCTTTGGCTCTCCTCTTCTTTCACTGATCCACCTGGTGAACAAACCTACATCTTGTCTGTCCTTAATGACCTAGACCAGCTTGTACAGCACCCTACCCGTATCCCTGACCACCTTGGAGAGAGTTCCAACATACTTCATCTCTTCTTTACAACTAATCCTTCTGCTTAAGTTTTTAATCTGGTCTCTCTGCTGGGCTCCTCCGATCACAGTCTTATCACCTTAACCTGTCCTATTGCTCCAGTAAGGCCTGTGAACCCTCTAAAGAAGCGTCGTTTGTGGCACTTGGGAACTGCTGATTGGGAAGCCCTCAGGCAGTACGTCATTGACTTTCCCTGCAATGATTATTGCTTCTTTGGCCGAGAGCCATCTGAATATGCCTTGCACATTGTGGAGGTTATTCTCTTGGCATGAAAGCATACATTCCTTTCTCATATCCTTTGGCTAATGAAAAAAAAAAAAAAAAAACTAGGTTTAATGACGCATGTTCTAATGGTGTTCACAACAAGAAGAAGGTCTACAAAAGGTTCCAGAGCCAACCCAATCCTGAATCTTCATCTCTTTTATGTTTCTGCCTGGAATCGTACAAACGCTGTTCTTCACTCTGTTAAAAATAATTTCATTAGAAGTAAATGTTCTGAACTATCCAACTCGAATTCTTCCCACTCCTTCTGGTATCTTGCCGAAAACCTTTCTAATAACTCTTCATCGTCCATCATCCTCTTTTCCACTCTGATTGCTCTGTAGCTTTTTCCTCTACTAATAAAGCAGAACTCTTTGCTCAGACTTTCTCCTCCAGTTCCACCATAGACTATTCCAGTGCTGTTCCTCCATCACTTCCCCTCTTTGACTTCATCATGGTTGATATTAAAATGTCTTCAGTTGATGTATTTTCTGCCATCACTTGCCCTCTTTGACTTCATTATGGTTGATATTAAAATTTCTTCAATTGATGTATTTTCTGCCATCTCTGGCCTTAATACCAATTAGGGCGTGGGTCAGATGGAGTCCCTTCTGGTGTCCTCTAGAACTGTGCATTTGTGTTTACATTCTGCCTAGGTAAACTCTTTAGTCTTTGTCTGTCAACTTGTATGTTTCCTTCTTGATGGATGTTTGCTCTCAGACAGCCTGTCCTTAAGAAGGGTGACCATTCCCATCCCTCTATCGCCCAACTTCCGTAACATCTTGTGACTCAAGAGTTTTCGAGTCTGTTCTTAACAAAAATAAACAAATAAATGAATAAAGCATACTTCCTATCACAATCTTCTTTCTGATCTTCAGTATGGATTCCGCAAGGGACTCTCCACCGTCTATCTTCTCACCTGCCTTTCAGACTCCTTTTCGGGACTTTGGCGAAAGCTTTGCCATTACACTTGCCATAATCAAAGGCTTTCTATCAAGTCTGGTTTAAATCTTTCATTTCCAAACTGCCCTCTTACGGTTTGTATCCTACTATCTGTGCCTTCATCTCTAGCTTACTTTCTGGTCGTTCTATAGTTGTTGTTGTACACAACCACTGTACTTCTCCTAGAGCTATCAATAATGGTGTTCCTCAGGCCTCTGCCCTATCACCAACTCTCTTCCTTTTATTCATCAATGACCTTCTAAGCTGTACATCTAATCCTATCCACTCAAACGCTGATGACTCCACCCTTCACCTTTTCATTCGCCTAGAGCTATCAATAATGGTGTTCCTCAGGCCTCTGCCCTATCACCAACTCTCTTCCTTTTATTCATCAATGACCTTCTAAGCTGTACATCTAATCCTATCCACTCAAACGCTGATGACTCCACCCTTCACCTTTTCATTCACTTCCTGTAATATCCATCTCGGCAGTTACTTCAACAAACAAGGGATGAGGCTATGGCACACCTAATGTCTGACTTGGCTCATATCTCTGACTGGGGTAAAAGTAATAACGTTGTTTTTAATGCATCAAAAACTCAGTTCTTACATCTATCAAACCGACAAAATCATCCGCAGGAGTACCTTCTAATTTTTAACAATATCCGGCTCAATCCTGCATGGTTTTTAACCATATTTTGGGTTTCATCCTAGGATTTATCTTGGAAAGAATATATTACCTCTCTTGTAAAATCTGCTTCCAAAAGATTAGGTATGCTAAGCCTACTGCATAACTTCTTTACCACTGCACAGTTGTTGACTCTATGCACTGGTTTTATCCGCCCCTGAATGGAGTACAATTCTCATGTGTGGGGAGGCTCCCCACATACAGCTCTTCTCAATAGGGTGGAGTCAAAGGCTTTTCGTCTCATTAACTCTCCTCCTCTTACTGGCTCGCTTCAACCTCTGTCTCTTCGCCGCACTGTTGCATCTTTATTTCTTTTCTATCACTGCTTCAATGGTCACTGCCCCTGTGAACTGTCTGCTTGCATCCCTCCAGCACTACGGCGGTCGCGTAGCACCTGTCGAGCAACAAACTCTCATCCCTTTTTTCTCCAGCTCTCTAATGCAAGAGTTATCCGTTTCTTCCAGTCCTTCATGTACGCAACAGATCAACTCTGGAACTGTCTTCTTTTGTATGTATTTCCTATTGTCTATGATCTCCAGTCTCTCAAACAGTGTGTCTAGGCATCTCGAAAGGAACGGAACTTGAATCAGGCTCTCGCTTATCTTGGAGGGAACAATTTGCGGGTTCTTGGCGTTTGGTTCCATCTTCCTTGCATAAAATAGCATTGTTTTATCTGCCAATGAACTACATGGAATTAACTGCAAAAGGACGAAAGTCTAGGCCAAGTTAGGTGAATGTTGTATCCTTACATCATCGCCGGTACTGGAGAGGGACGCCTTCACGTGGTGGTACCAATACAACCGAGCAATTCGCTTGTCCAGTTATACAAATGTCATTCAACTCCATCTCAGTTTCCACGGAAGGAGGATAGTGGGCTGCAACGGAAGGATAACTTTGACCTTCGGTTCCCTGTGTTCACGGTCAGATAAGGCAAGGGTTCCAACAACAGCAACAATAATAACTATTACTGATACTATTGCTACTGCTACTATTACAGCTGCTGCTGCTGCTGCTGCTACTACTACTACCACTGCTACTACTACTTCTGCTACTACTACCTTCCCCTTCGCATGCATACCGTATACTCGTATTATCATCCCCACTACTTAAACAATTGCACGTACTGTATTCTCAGCAGGCTGTGAGTTGTGTATCACGTCTTTCTTTTCGATTTACCTTCAAAAGGATGAAAGCAGAGACTGAATAGGAGAGTATATGTGAGGGAGATGGATGAAGGAAGGGAAGGGGTGAGTCCGAAGATAACACGGAGAAATGGAGTGGAGAGGTATATGGATGAGGGTAGGGGTGAGTTGGAGAGACGGCCGCCTGATGTCGATGGGCAGAATCAAATGGAAGGTTATTATGTTAAGGTAAGTATGACAACTTGACGAAGTAGAAGAACGATGAGCTGGAGAAAATTTTTATCAATCAATCGAATGAGGCCGCCTAGGGTGGCCTACACTCGTTTCGTCAGTCATTCTTTTGTTTATTTTTTCGTACCTGTGAAATAATTAAATAAATAGACATTATCGAGGGTATAAAACAACAGAAATGGTGGTGGTCAGGTCATGTGGATAGAACAGAGGATAACCGATGAAGCAAGGGGCTGACTGACTGGACTCCAAGAGATTGTAAGCATAGCAGAAAAAGGTCAGGCAGGAGGTGGAGAGATGAGATAGAGAAGTTTGCAGGTAAAACGTGGCAGAGATTAGCTCAGTCTAGGAATTAGTGGGAAAGGGTGGTGGGTCTTTAGTTCAGATGTGGACCTGCAATGGTTGATGATGATGGTGATGATGATGATTTTTATTTATTTATTTAGGTTCTTTATTTACCATTCAGTATTGATGTTCGAATAGTTTGTGGTAAGGCTCGAAGAAAATGGACCTAGGTTCACTGACTTCGTAACAGAAAACAAACTATTGAGGGGTATATATAATAACTGAGCTAATTTCTCTCTCTCTCTCTCTCTCTCTCTCTCTCTCTCACACACACACACACACACACACACACACACACACACACACACACACACACACACACACACACACACACACATCCATAAGTGCACACAATCAACATATGAAAGTGAAAACCAACTCGTGCCTCGTGTCACTTTTATAGTGCTTTAAATTGATTTTCAGCTGAAGCCCTCGGGACATTCCCTTGGAAAGTTCGGATTCTAAGGGGTTTCTTTGGTCTCCTGAGTAAATATGCAGCTAAAAACAAAATTTATTGAATGTATTTACTACCTGATAATAGAATCCCTTCTCTGTCTCATATAGCAGCCTCTGAAAACCATTGCGGTCAGGTCTTGTCTTGTCAGGCCGCACATTTCTCAGATGAACGTAAAAATCGCTCCGCTACTCTTGCTCACTTCGCGATGCTTGCCCACTTCACTCGCTGCGCTCGCTCGCTCGTAATAGACTTGTGTAGATAAATATTTGGGCTAATAACGATGCGCAAAATTATTGTGCTATATTCTTCTGATAGATGGTAGGCATAAGAAATCAATGAACAAATATAGAGTTTCGAGTAGTGGAAGAACGAAGATTCATGAAACCAGTAATTAGAGTTCTTCCTGAATGAAGTGACTGAATGGAAAACCTATCCCATCACAGAACTATAAAGAATGAAGGATGGCCGATAAGAGTAATATTAACATGGAAAGGGGAACTTCAAGAACTATGAGCAGGTGGAGAAGCTGTAGTTGTCAGTGCAAATATGGTTGTAAACTCGTGTAATTAATGATGAGAACAATGAAAAACCTTGCCACATTACGATGCTGTAACGAACGGTAGATGGAAAACAGGAATGATAGTTCTCTCCGACAAAGCATGTTTTCACCCTTGATTGTTTGTTAGATTGTTTGTCTGTTAGCAGGATTACGCAAAAACTAAAAGAAAGACTTAGACGAATTTTTGGTGGGTAGACAACCAGGGAACAATGGATTAGCTTGTGGAACCAATCCGGATCGTATTACAGATTCTGGATCCGTAAAACATATTTGGTGAAACCCTAATCAGTGATGAGGAAACCTAACCTATTATGAAGAATGGTTTGGAAATTACGTTGCCCTCGTCGGAGAGATGCGCTCCAATGAGTACCTCTCTAGTTTATCCTTGAAACGACGGCCACGCTGAATGAAAAAAAGGCCATTGAATAGACCCTGCTTGCAACGGTAAAAGTGTACACAGTCTCACAGCGATATTTTTAACAGTTCATGCCAATCCTTCAGCAACCTGCCTTTTTCTTCTCTCCGACAATGAGAGTATGTTTTCACCACTATTTGCTTGTTGGTTGGTTTGTTAGTTTGTCTGTTACAAGAATTGCTCAAAAATTAAAAGAGAAATCTGGACCAAATTTGATGGGTAGATAGCCCAAGTCCCAGGGAACAATCAATTAATTTTGTGGACCGAGCTTGACAGTATTACAGATTACGGGTCCGGAAATTTTTTTTTGCTAAATCCTAAACAATGATGAGAAAACCTAATGCAATTGAAGAGTGGTTTGGAAATTACTTTAGCCTAGCCGGAGAGATGCGGTCCAGTGAGTGCCCCTCTAGTTTAGAAATGAGAGTGTTTTGAGGTTGAAGGATGAAAGTTTTATAAACTAGAAAGCACTCAGAAAGTGCATACTTCCGCCAATGCCATTGCAGGATCCGGATCTGGGTGCAGATCCGCCCCCAAATTTAATCAATTCTTTCTTGACCCATGGCCCACTCTTCCACAAAATTTCATCGAATTCATTAAGAACTTCAGGAGATATGGCGTGGACAAACAAAAAAAATCCTTGACCCGGATGATGATCCGAATCATCACCAAAATCCACTGGATTGTTCCTTCTGCCATACCCTACCCCTCCAAAAAATTCCAGAAAAATCCGTTCATAACTTTCTGAGTAAACCTGTTAACAGACAAACAGAAAAACAAACCAATTCCAGCAAAAACATAACCTCCTTGGCGGAGGTAATAAAAAATAACAGCAATTGCATTTTAATCCTTCCGATGATATTTTTGTTCAGGTTACATAGGTGTAAGAGGAGGGAGGTCAAGGAAGGCGGCATCCTCCCGTTCCCTAGGACTTTTCAGGGCAGATCCGTCTGATGGTGCACTGGTACCTATAAAAGTACTTATGATTAAAGTTTTTGGGATCCTCGTATTATAAGAAGGTATTCTCCATAATGTGTGAGGGTAACCTGATAAATGTTTTCTTCTTGTTCTGATAAGTCATTACCCAACATGAGTTTTCATGTGCATAAAAATCTGAACATTAGATTTTACGGATATAATTAATACATTTTTAATATATAATCATGTTTTTGTATTATGCACATTTATACTCCTTTACTCTTACTTGGCTTAAAACTGCCATCTCTTCCTCTTGAATAGCAATTTCTACCAACAGATAAACTCTATAATATGGTATTATTCACAAGGAATTGCTATGGAAAGGACGAGAAACCACAGCTTTGTCTTTTTCTGAGCTGTGTCAAATAAGTTGCAAAAGAATGAAAATATGGGCCAAGTTAAATTTAAAAGAGTATAGTGGTATTTACTACGAATATTTTCAGGTCAAGAGCCTACTATCCCTCACCCCATCCAGTGAAGTGCCTGCCATGCATACCACTACCTTTAGGCTGCAGCTGACCAGTTTTAGGCAAATTCAGAAGTATATTTAATACTGAGAGTTAAAAATATATACTATAATCTTGTGTGTGTGTGTGTGTGTGTGTGTGTGTGTGTGTGTGTGTGTTTGGAGGGCGCAGCCGAAACTGGAAATGTGAATTCGAGGATCACATATGAGCCCGTTTCAATTTTAGGTCGACTGAAACTTTATAAAGGAATGTTTTGGTTCCGATTAACTGTCCACATTTGTGTTATATTACGTTGAAATTGTGTCGAGGTTTTTCAGTACAATTTCATGTACGTCTGCAAGAACAAGTGTTCCTGCGTCGGCATATAAATCGTTGGTTCGTGCACAGCGAAGTGTGATTCAGAAGCGACTCTCATTTGGGCAAGTGCTGGTCGGAAAAATAAGGCCATGAGGCGCTTGTGAAGGCTGAATATTACCCTTCCAGTATGAAAAGTTTCCCCTAAGCTGAATAAAATCGCCCGGTACAGTAGGGTGGGATTCTCAAAACAAACAAACAGACAATGTAAGATTTATTCCCTGTCATAACTTAGATACATTTTTGCAGGATAAGCTGGAGAAGGGAAGATTTTGCACTCCGTTTCCTGATCTTTCTGTAGAAAATAGTTATAACCTACAGTGATTTCCGTCTCACAATTAATATATATTTATGAAGCTGGAACAGGAGACAGAGGAAGATTTTATAGTCCTCCTTTGCTTTACGAAAATCAAAACCAGAGTTACGAAAGGGAACTGATCGTAAATGCGTGTGTGTATCCCGATCCAGGAATACAATGTCAGATGCATTTTAAAGGGAATGCTTGTCATATTACGATGTCTCAAAGAATGGTCAATGATGGACGAAAGTAACATTAGTTTGTAAAGGAGAGTTTCAAAGGGAACTTCGAGTAAATAGACAAAGGGCTGTAAATGTAAATATGGATGTAAATTCCTGTAAATTACATGAACAGAACAACAAGACCACACTGTGTTGCTTTATAATGTGATCAATGGTAGACAAGAACAATGGTGGTCTAAAAAGGGAACTTTGAGCAGCAGGAGGTCAAAGATTTGTAGAAAAAGGAATTGGTCTTCATTCTGTGTGAGTGATGTGATTAATGGGCAAAAAGATGGTGGAGATTGCTGCACGTGGTGGCACCGATATAATTGCGGGGCTCCTCTGCCCGACTATACACACGTCCTTCAGCTCCCTCTCTGCCCTTCCAAAGACGTTGGTTTGCAGGATTTCACCCTGCAATCCACCGGGTTCACATTTTAGTTGGTCCTTGGGTTACAACAACAATATCTACAGTAATGGGAAAACTTGTCACATTACAGGGCTAATGGAATGACTGATGGTACACAAGAGTAACCTGAGTCTGTATATGCGAGTTTCAAAGGGAACTAAAAGAGTAGCTAGAGAAATTGTTATTGTGGTAGTTGTTGCTGTTCTCGCCTAACTCTGGCCGAGTAAACCCGTTAACCACAGGCAAGAAACAGCTTTTCTAAGCCTGTCCCACAGGTACAGCACAATACATACACTATACATGGAACCTGCCCTCCTCCATTTTGTGGTTGACAGTGCCTCACCAAGGCCTGACCACGGTCTGTCCCACTTTTAGGTGAAGGGAAATATGAGGAAG